>NC_134484.1:202080401-202164402 GCF_040206685.1 Ascaphus truei | reverse complement strand
AATGCGATCAAAACTAAAACGTATTTTAAAGAAACTGACAAGAATAACTACATATTGAGATCAAGCTGTCATTTGCCCAGGTGGATGGACAATGTTCCACCTGAGCAATTTACTCGCATTAAAAGAAACTGTACTGACAGAAATATGTATAAATATATCAGGCAAAGAAAATACGAGAAAGATTTATGGAAAAGAAGTATAGGAGAGAAACAGTTGATGGGGCAATGCTAATAGTGGACACGTTAAACAGGGAGGATCTATTAAGGCCAAAAATTTAAAAAAACAGACAGGAATGCAAAATTTGATTTCGCTTTCCTCACTAGTTATAACAAGCAGGTAAAATCCATTAAAAACATCATAACTAGAGATTGGGGCATCCTTAAAAATGACCCCATTCTAGGTACGAGTATCCCTAATAAACCCAATATCATCTTTAAAAAAGCAAGTAATCTTAAAAACAAATTAGCGCCCAGTGCATTAAGAAGTAAAACCAAAAATGTAACAGGTTGGTTTCAACATAGTAAAGGTTTTTTTGGCTGTAGATAATGTAGAACATGTCAATTTAGATCCAGTAACAACATGGAATTCTGCTCAAATGTTACTGGGAGAAAATTCCAAGTGGACTCATGTTTAACATGTAGATCAGATCATATAATATATTTGTTAGAGTGCCCCTGCAAGCTACAATATGTAGGGAAAACAGAGAGACCAGTTAGAACGAGAATTATTGAACATTTGAGCAGCATTAAATAACAATTGACTACGCACAGCATATCCAACCATTTTCCAGAAAAACATCAGGGGGACGCCACAGGTTTAACATTTATGGCTATAGAACAAGTCCTCCAGCAATGGCGAGGGGGGGACGGTATAGGAATCTAGAGTTGATTAAACGGAAATCATTTTGGATACATAAGTTGAGGACTCTCTCCCAAGAGGGCTTAACATGGAAATTGATATTGTCCCTTTCTTGTAATAACTGGTATATGATTATACTGCTGCGGCCCATTTTATTCTAAAACATCGCTGCATTTTTCCTGGATTTTTTCTCGAATGCGACGCACTTCACCGGGAGCATGCCGCATTCATGTTGCGTTCTCAGCCGCGGGTCATGCGCGGTTGATGCGTTTATTGAGAATGGTTCGGATTCAATAGGTTGCAATTCTTCGCGTGTCCGCCAGATGGCAGATATTCATGAATTGTAATGCGCATGCGCTTCAGTAATGTGTCGACTTGCAGGTGTTACGTTAAAAAAGATACCACAGTGTGCTATTGTAAATTGGCCTTGAGACTGAAGGAAGAGGTTACAATAATGTATCAATTTAGGCTTTTCATATTAAAGAAAGACAAAGACCAGTTAATGTTATTCTCCAGAGACCCGCCCGCCATGAGTGTTCAAGTGTAGCCCGTTTTCCAAAACCCGACAGAATTTATGCGTATTTGATATGGGCCGCGATTAATGCAACAGATGATAAGATGGCAACAGTTGTTCAAATTTATCAGTATTTTATCAAAAACTATGACATTTACAAATTTTCGCCAGCTCCTTATGTGTGGAGCGTGCAATAAGGAAAAGGTTATGTAGCGATCCATGTTTTTATCGTATTGATCCCGAATTTATTGGAGGGTATTGGTGTGTATCACCGGCTTTTTCCTGTATCTATGATAATGCAGACAGCAAAAGGCGAAAGGTTGTGTTAAAACCAACTAAGAAACGACAGTCGCTGCCAAGCAATGCGCCAGCACCGGCTTCCAATAACGGTCCCACCGTCAGTGACAACCCTTGCTGTCTGTCCAGCAAGCCTGAGCCGGATTTCGCGTGCAGTTTCGAGCAAGCTTGCATGTACCTAAGCGATTTCCAGCCTCATCAGCTGACTACAGGTGTAGTAGTCCCGCTGCCAACTATCAACGTGTATGATCAAGAATACTGGACTGGCAGTGGTGAGTATTGTTGCCGTATTATTTTCTGTGGTTTTTTTATTTTGACAATATCAATATCGGTGCGATTCAAAAGTCAAGCGATTCTCCTGTAAGCAATATCATTGGCTGAGCGGCTTCTACAGTACTGTACTGCAGATACTGAACAATTGGTGGAACGCTAGGCGCATGCGTATTAGAACCTTCTTGAAACGCATATGCGTGTCATTACATCCACGGTAGGCGCATGCGCATGTGAACAGGAGACGCCCCCCGAGAAAATTATTGGTGGGACTGGCTGGGAACTTCTTTAGAGACTGACCATTACAGTATAACTTTCCTTTTTGTTTTTCCTCAGAAAAGAAAACGGCTAAAGGAGGGATTTCGATGGATAATATCGCTTTGTGTAACAATGCCTGCACATTGCTGAATCGGATTTTAAGAACCACGTACCGGAGTCTACAGTTTAGTGGCCGTTGTTATTGATTAGGATAGAATACCTGAAACAGTATGCTAATGTTTTCCGACCGTACAGTATACAATACTTTCTTATATACAGTATACTGTGTAATAAACACGAAAAAATAAAAAGTATGCATTTATTCTACTGTACATGTATTACAGTACATACAGTATGTGTCTTCTATACAGTACCAGTACATACTGTACAGTACAGTATGTGATTTCTATTTTTTTAATACTCTTGTGATGAGCATGCCTACAGTATACAGTACAGTATGCCTGGACAGTACTGTACATTCTAGAAACACTGTATTTTGTTACAGTATCAAAGGAGCCAATGGAACAATTTAAAACAAATCAACATGTTCTTTTATTGGTGGAGTAAGTACAAAAACATTTATTTACAAATACTGTACAATGTTAAAACATTTTAAGTTCACAGCAATTCAAAACATCAACAGGTGTATGGTTTACTGCTAGTGAAAACATTTATTTACAGAAAGTAAAAACCTTTACAGTCAGTCAGTATGGTTTACAGTCACATGTATAAAAAATAATTCTTTATTCATAAAATATACAAAACGCAACATCTCCTTTATTAAAGTACTGCAAGTCAAAACATTTCCAGTGGGATGGTGTGCAAAACAGTCAGTCAGGCCTGCACAACTCCAGTCCTCGAGGGCAGCAAACAGGCCCGGTTTTCAGGACAACCTTGAAAACCGGGCCTGTTTGCGGCCCTCGGGGACTGGAACAAAACATTTACCAAACATTTTCAACAGTTTCAACATTTTCAACAGTTTACTCAAATGCGTACCCCACCAGATTGTCCTTCCATGGCCGATGCCTTGCATGGCGCAAAACGCCATTAATGCAGTCTCGAACGCCTTTCATTACAGGATCTGTAATTGAAAAAAAGCGCCGCAATTCCTCCAGAATGGTCTTTCTTAAATTGTCAGGAAGCGCCTTTTTTACGCGATTTCCTTCGTAGTTCACTTTGAAGGCCCAGTCGCAGTACAACAAGTAGGACACATGGTGCTTAAAAATTAACAAGGCATACTTGTGGGGTGCACCAGCACTCATCACCCTATACTTCTCCCTGAGTGCCGGTGGCATATTGCGCAGGATGATGTTGGGCACCGTATCGATGCTAGCGAATGTAGGTCTTCTGTGAGCGGATGTGCTTGAGGTGACGGGCAAGGGTAGGTTGTCTGGGAGGAAGCTTTCCTCCTGTCTTGGTCGCCGTGTTGTCTCCTGGCGTGGTCTTGACGGGGTTGCCATGTTATCCTCCTCCTCAACGGCATACATGTACAGAAAATCTTCTTGGGTAGTGGGTGCGCTTGGTGATGGAAGGTGGTCGATGCTCCCATTCATCACATCCATGCCACCCTCCTGGTCCGGCGTCAGGGAAACAGGGGCATGAACACCAAGCAAATGATGTATCCCCGCTATGTCAGCCTTTATCTTCTCCATCCGTCGATCCATCCGTTGATCCATATGTAGCATCCGTTGCCCCATATTTAGCATGGTCTCCAGAAGCAGATCTATCTTTGTCAGCATAATAGAGTCCACGGAATATCCACACTTATCCCATTCAGCATCCGGTCTAACGAGCTGCTTCTTGTGCATGGCGTGTGGACATCTGGGTGGATGGGTGCTACGGAGGATGAGATGGGGGTTCCATGGAGAGAAGCAGCAGCATCGTCGAAGGGTGGAGGAGGTGATCTGTGGATATCCGGTAGAGGAGAAGCGGCAGCGTCGTCGAAGAGGGATGGAGAAAGTGACCTCTGGATCTCCGGGCGAGAAGCGGCAGAGTCGTCTAAGCGCAAAGGAGAAAGTGACTCGTGGATTTCAGAGGCACCAGCGGCAGCGGCGTCGAATAGAACTGGAGAAGACCGGCCGAAGATTTTCGGGATAGCGGCGGCAGAGTCGTCGAAGCGTATGGGAGGAAGTGGTCTGCGGGTTTGATGGGTTGGCTGCCATTTGTTTTGCGTGGAGTGTACATCACCGTATTTCTTCTTGACATAATAAGGCTGACGTCTATTAAAACCCTTAGCCTTTGGGGTCAGCAGAAGGTTTTCTTTATTGGCCTTAGCCTGTCGCTTTGGCCTTGGCGTGGAAACGGCAACCGCCTTTCGCTTTTTCTGCATGACAGGCACGGCAGAGGCGAGTGGGTTCCTGCGTCCATAGAATCGGGGTTGATCCATGGAAGCAGATGGCATAATGCAGTATCTGGACAAGGGAAAGTTCATATAAAGATCATCGAGTGGTGGGCTATGCAAAGTGTGTAACCTTTTATGCATGGCGGCGAGGTACAGTTTTTGAAAGTGGGCGTACTCTAATGTGAGTCATTACCGTATAAATACACCATCCATTTTGTGGATTCACTGCACATTGAATACACATCAACTAAACATCGAATATACATTCTTGTGTTTGTATTTCTTTCTACTCGCAGCAATGCCCGTTAAAAAGATTTCCAAGGAGCTGAGCATGCAAATTAAGGAGATGTACACGAGCGGACACCGAATTGCTGCTATCCAACGCTGGTTAGCTACTTCTGGCATCGTTGTGCCAGCAACCCCCGTGAGCTATCATGCACACGGAAAAACCAGAGAACTCAAAAGAGCACCAAGGGTAACTAACGCGTAAGTATATTTATATAACTTAATTTTTTTTTTATATAAAATATTGTACTGTAGATCTACTGTATCTAATATTTTTATTATTTCGGTAAATTTATATTACAACAGTATATATATTTTTGATATTTATATTTATATTACAACAGTATACAGTATATATTTTGGATATTTATATTTCTATTACAACAGTATATATATTTTTGATATGCGAAAGGCATACTGAGTTTTTGGAACGATGTACTCACCGTGGAACGCTGCAATAAATATATAGACCATATTGCGACTGTGTTGCCCATTGTGATCGTGCGTAATGGGCAAGCATCAGGAAAGTAGTACTGTACTGTAGTATTGTAAGTACAGTATGATACAGGTAAGTGTGGCACAGATTTTTTCTTTCCTAATAGTCAGAGTATACAGTAGTTCCAGAATAGACTAGTTTGACAGTACTAACTGCATACACAATGCCATAATGCCATAATACAGTATGCACCTACTGTACAGTACAGTACTGCTCAATTTTTTTCTTTCCAGAGAGAGCAGCACCAGCCATCTGGTTACATAGTATTTAACAGTAGTCAGAGTATGTAGTAGTTCCAGTATAGACTAGTTTGACAGTACTAACTGCCTACTAACTGCTCAATTTTTTTCTTTCCAGAGAAAGCAGCACCAGCCATCTACAGTAGTACTACACATCACACAATGCCATAATACAGTACGCACATAACTGTACTAATTTTTTGTTTTCTTGTCTTTTCAGGAAAAAAGGTTGGCCTGGGGGATGGGGGGTGTTGTGTGCAGTCTAATCTGTTTGTACAGTCAATTGTACAGTATATAAATAGCAGTAATGATGTACACAAAACCTCTCCTCTCTCAATGAACTACTGTACTGTACACAGAATGAGGAAGAAGATAAAGACGGAAAAAATGATATTACTATATATATAAATATTATACATTATATATTATTAAATAATATTATTATAAATGAGCATTATTTATGTTTATCCATGTTTTACAAATGTTTTATAAATGTTTATCCAATTTCAATCTGCCAGAAGAACTTAATAAAGACTGCATTATGTTCTATTCATGATTATTTTTATATTTGTAATTTTTGGTTCCTGATAAAGTTAAATTAATATTTATTTACATTCCTGCTAATCATAATCATTGACAACAACCCCCCCCCCCCACACCTACAGTACACCAAAGAAAAATAATGAATGCCAAAACAACATGAATCAGTTAATGGTTTTTTTAACTCTCAATTCTCACAATGCTGTGCAAATCAGATTTACATTTCAAATTCGAGAAGGGATTTTCCAAAGCGTTACCGTAAACAAAGCCTCAAAGGGTTGGGGGGGGGGGCTGGGTGAGTCATGCGCAGTAATCAGCTAGCTCCCATCTCAAAGAGGATTACATGCAGGCACAGTAAGGTGATTGACACTCGGCTAGGGACGGATTAAAAACACAATGACTAGCTTCAGAAAATTAATGACTCTGTGGAGGTGTCTGTCGATAAGAGTTTCAAAATCTTGAGCGAGCCTTGTGTGTGTGCGTGGTGGAGGGGGCTGCATGAAGGATTAGCTGTGCAGCAGTTCAAAGAAATTACATAGAGTAGAGTACAGTAATTTCAAAAGGCAGTTCATAATAATTTGATCCGTACATCCCCAAATACAGTACATAAAAAGCACACAAATCAACCATGTGCAGTCAAACGCACAGGGTCGCAGTCAAAAGCTACAGCACAGATTGAATATCTTAATATCAAGATTGTTTTTGCAGGCTTGTGGAGAAAATAACAGTTAAAAAATTATAATAATTTTTTTTTTGGGCACTCAAGCAAGCAGTGGTGGGTGAAGTTACAGGCGCATGCACAGTAATCAACTAGCTCCCATCCAAAAGAGGATTACACACCGGCGCATAGAGAGGTGATGCTCTGCTAGGAACTGATTAAAAACACAATGGCAAGCGTTTTATATTTTTTTTTTGTTCCTGGTCAAATAAATATTTATTTACATTCCTGCTAATCATAACCATTGACAACCCTTCCCCCAACACCTACAATACACCAAAGAAAAAGAATGAATGACAAAACAACATGAATCAGTTAATGGTTTTTTTTTAACTCAATTCTCACAATGCAGTGCAAATCAGATTTACATATCAAAATCGAGAAGGGATTTTCCAAAGCGTTACCGTAAACAAAGCCTCAAAGGTTTGGGGGGTGGGGTGGGTGAGTCATGCGCAGTAATCAGCTAGCTCCCATCTCAAAGAAGATTCCACGCAGGCGCAGTGAGGTGACGCTCGGCTATGGACGGATTAAGAACACAATGTCAAGCTTCAGAAAATTAATGACTCTGTGGAGGGGGGGGGGGGTTGGGTGAGTCATGCGCAATAATCAGCTAGCTCCCATCTCAAAGAGGATTCCACGCAGGCGCAGTGAGGTGACTGACGCTCGGCTATGGACGGATTAAGAACACAATGTCAAGCTTCAGAAAATTAATGACTGTGGAGTTTCAAATCCTTGAGCGAGCCTTGTGCGTGTTCCTGGGGGGAGAGGGCTACAGGGTACAGCTGCATGAAGTTAAAAATTAATGACATACTTTAATTTCAAAAGGCAGTTCATCATAATAATATGATCCCTACACCCCCAAATACAGTACGTACAGTAAAAAGCACACAAATCAACCATGTGCAGTCAAACGCACAGGGTCGCAGTCAAAAGCTACAGCACAGATTGAATATCGTAATACAGTATCAAGATGGTTTTTGCAGGCTTGTGGAGAAAAAAATTAGAATAAAAAAAATGTTTTTTTTTTTTTTGGTCACTCACTCAAGCAAGCAGTGGTGGGCGAAGTTACAGGCGCATGCGCAGTAATCACCTGCTGTCAAGCAGGAATGTGATTGAAACCAGACACACATTCAAAGGAATGGTGTTGGAGAGATGTACTGCATTGTAGAGAAGATAAGAAGTTGAAATACCCTGCAGCGCAGTTAATTATCCTGAGCGAGGGGAGAGCGCTGTACTGTATATTCCGAAATGTGACACTGTTACAGTACTGTACACGCCTATGTGTTTCAACAATTTTCAAATGAGACATACTGTACAGTACAGCACTGCAAATGCATGTATACTTTAAATATGTGTATAGATGTGTGAGACCGCATCACCAAATTTTATGAAAGTGATGTAGAGTGAGAGGTGCTCTAGAGGATATTGTTATGATTTTAACAGTGTTGATCAGAAAGGTGATCAGAAAGATTCCCCCTCTATTGAGCACTCAGTCCTGAGGTGGTCTGAAAATGGACTGAAAATAAGCCCTGTAGATAATACTACAAATTACTGGTAAGTTGTCCAGAATCACCGCGGAAATCAAAAATAATAAAATTTTATTAATTCTACATAGAAGGCTAAAAACACATATACATTATTAAAAATCCCCATGCAAATGTGGCAAATGAGTACAAAATCCCTTAATAGAGAAATATAGTAAATGTATATCTCTATATACTCATATGACATCCAAATGTGTACTACTAATAAGGTATGGCTACGAGCGTTTAGGTTATAGATAGTATATATAAATCCTAATTGATGTGGCTAGTGTGGTACAGTAGCAATAGATCTGTAGATAAAAATTGGAGCCTAATCGTGCTTTTGAATAGGTGGTAAGTTAGACAAACCATAAATTTCAAAATCATATGAGTACGATTCTCAGTCAGTGGTATTCCAACACTGCATAAGGGTACTCAGTAGCAAGCTTAAAGGGTAGCATTCCCAAACAGACGGCTATTCATTTATAGCTAGTGCAAAGATATTATCCATCCAGTATGACACTGAAATATCTAAATGCAGCTGTAGACTGAGTACGATTGTGGAAGCGATTGTGAATGGCAGAGAATCAAAATAGTTTTTTGCCCGTGAACCTGCTACAATAGTATCACATTGGATCTTATAAATGCAGAGAGTAACCAGGTGTTTGTCCTAGCACAACCGCAGCGTTTGCTGCCATATAACCATAAAATCCATTATAGCAAAGGTATGCCACAATCGTAAACCATAGAGAAGTGAACAAAGTAAGATAATCATTAACTGTCTCCCAAATAGGGGTGTATATCGTTACAGATCAATTGAAAATACTGCCACAAAATACAAGCCTGCTCGTAGACCAAACGATAGGATGTCGCCACTTGAAGTGACGTCACGAGAGTGACGCCCTACGTTCCCAACGCACGTTTCACGTGTTCACCACGCTTCATCAGGGGAGGAGGGAACCTTTGCTATAATGGATTTTATGGTTATATGGCAGCAAACGCTGCGGTAGTGCTAGGACAAACACCTGGTTACTCTCTGCATTTATAAGATCCAATGTGATACTATTGTAGCAGGTTCACGGGCAAAAAACTATTTTGGTTCTCTGCCATTCACAATCGCTTCCACAATCGTACTCAGTCTACAGCTGCATTTAGATATTTCAGTGTCATACTGGATGGATAATATCTTTGCACTAGCTATAAATGAATAGCCGTCTGTTTGGGAATACTACCCTTTAAGCTTGCTACTGAGTACCCTTATGCAGTGTTGGAATACCACTGACTGAGAATCGTACTCATATGATTTTGAAATTTGCCATCTATGGTTTGTCTAACTTACCACCTATTCAAAAGCACGATTAGGCTCCAATTTTTATCTACAGATCTATTGCTACTGTACCACACTAGCCACATCAATTAGGATTTATACATACTATCTATAACCTAAACGCTCGTAGCCTAACCTTATTAGTAGTACACATTTGGATGTCATATGAGTATATAGAGATATACATTTACTATATTTCTCTATTAAGGGATTTTGTACTCATTTGCCACATTTGCATGGGGATTTTTAATAATGTATATGTGTTTTTAGCCTTCTATTTAGAATTAATAAAATTTTATTATTTTTGATTTCCGCGGTGATTCTGGGCAACTTACCAGTAATTTGTAGTATTATCTACAGGGCTCATTTTCAGTCCATTTTCAGACCACCTCAGGACTGAGTGCTCAATAGAGGGGGAATCTTTCTGATCACCTTTCTGATAAATACTTTAAATATGCAAATTTACAATTACTGTGCGCGCACACACAGACTGTGTACTGACGTAGGTTGAACCGCGAAGGTATTAGACTTCCAAGACAACAGCTTGCAAACGCCCCCTGAGTTTTTACATGGCATTGCAGTATTGCAGACAGCGAGAATAAAATGCTAATATCACGAATGCTAAAATAACGCAATTCACTCCGGACAAAAAAAAAACGCACCTGACTGGGATTATCTGAGAGCCGTGGATCAAGCCGATTTAGACTCTGGTCGGCCGCCACTGTACAGTCCAATGGTCTCTAACATTGCACATCTGTTTTTCTCTCTTATCCTTTTTCCATTCTCTTCTAGGATATATATGACAAAGAGAATATTGTGTATTAGTTTTTTTTATATTGTGCTCTTGTCAGTTTATTTTATTGTGTTCCTGTCAGTTAGCATTATGATTAACCTTCTTTATCGCATACACTGTTTTTCTGTTAGGAATTTTTACAATCTCCTTTGTTGATAATTATATCATTTACATTATTATGTACCCGCCACAACACACCACTTGAGACTGTCAGTCCCATTAAACTAACATCTTGTAAATATTTTTACAACTTATATGTATTGTTACTTAGATGAAAGATAGGTAGCCTCAATGTTGCACTCACATTATCTAGCATTTTTTCCCATTGATCTGTTTTTGACATATGATAGTATTTAGACACATTGTAGTATATTTTGGATAAAAAGATGTTCCCCCGATTCATCTTGAATCTTCTAGCATCTAATAGGTTAAATGCTTATAGATAGATGGTGAGTTCTAATTAGCATTTTTAAGCACATTCCCTATTTACCACATAAATCTTGTGAGTAAGCTATATAGAAGAGCCAAGATAACATCTGAATTTATTCACACAGCATTTTAATCTACACTTAGATCGCTTTGTATTGTTGTTTTTCTCCCTCTATGCTCCCCCTGGATTGTGAGAAAAAGTTTATACATTTATAGAGAACATTCAATTGAAACTGATAAGGTATATATTAAGAATATATACTTAGCAACACTAATGTGACACAGTGATACCAAGTTATACAGAGAAGAAAATATATCTCTAAAGGAAACAAAGTAATTGAAATCAGATAAATATCAGTAAATACTGTATCTGATGTCCATATGATGTGTGTTAAATGCCTCAGGTTTGTATCCACTGAGCTTAAAGTGATGGAGTTAAAACATATCTCCTATTCATTGCTTATAGAACAATATTACCTCATACATTAGTTAGAGAGAGAGTAATTTACATAGACAAATCGCAAATAGTCAAACATTATAATATATATGTTAACCGTAATATTATTGCAATAGTCATGATTTTTCAATATTTGTGGGTATATATGTTAAATGTCAGTATGAACATCACTATATTAAACTCAAGGACACTTTAATAAAAAAAAATATTAAAATCACAATCCATCCTAATGCAACAGAAAACCCTCCTTATACAGTATCTGTATTTTAATGGATTAATAGTTCTCTTAGTATTGCTATTCCATATCAGTCTCATTCATCCTAAAGAGATTCAATGGTTAACAGATGAATATATATGTAAGACTGGATATTGCTGTATAGGAGGAGAAGAGCAGAAAGGGGATGGGAAAGGATGTGGGTGGAGGAGGGGGGAGGACAAAAAAACGGCAGTGCTGATAATATAAAAAAAAAAAATATTAATCTGGAACCAATGGAGTGACCTAAAATTTATATAGTTTCACAGAAAAGAAAGTACATTATTTCATTTAAAGAAAACACTTCAAGTCCCAATCTATGTTAAGGCAATTGGGATATAATGTATTCAAAGTAAAAATCCAATGAACCTAACGTTGATATAATATTTTGACTCTATCTCCTCCTCGTATCGGTGGAGGGATATATTCAAGAGCTACTGTATACATCTAAATGTGCTCAAAGAGCCATTAGGACATAGAGTGAAGTTTTAGCTACAGGATGTAGCAGATCTTTTTGAGAAATTACTTAAATACTGGGGTCCAGCAGAGCACTAGTCAGCCATTCACGCCTACACCACGCATGCGCCTCCTTAGGCCTTTTTTTTACGGATCTGATATTGTACGTCTTTATTTATATAGCGCCATTAGTGTACATAGCGCTTCACAGTAGTAATACACGTGACAATGATATAAATAACAAATAACAGGTCATCGGAATAAGTGCTTCAGACATAAAAGTAACATTTCGGAAGAGGAGTCCCTGCTCCGAGGAGCTTACAATCTAATTGGTAGGTAGGAAGAACGTACAGAGAAAGTAGGAGGTAATTCTGGTAAGTGCGTCTACAGGGGGTCAAGCTTTATGTGACATGTGTATAGTATCAGCCACGGTGCTACTCATCTGCTTCTTTAAGCAAGTGTGTCTTAAGGTGGGTCTTAAAGGTGGATAAAGAGGGTGCTAGTCGGGTATTGATGGGGAGGGCATTCCAGAGGTGTGGGGAAGTCAGTGAAAAGGGTTTAAGGCGGGAAAGGGCTTTAGATACAAAGGGGGTAGAGAGAAGACATACTTTAGCAGAACACAAGGTTTGGGATGGTGGATAGCGAGAAATTAGGGCTGAGATGTAAGGAGGGGCAGAAGAGTGTAAAGCTTTAAAAGTTAGGAGGAGAATTGAGTGCGAGATGTGGAATTTGATAGGGAGCCAGGAGAGCGATTTCAGCAAGGGAGACACTGAGACAGATTTAGGAAAGAGTAGAGTGGTTCTGACAGCAGCGTTTAGGATAGATTGTAGGGGAGACAGGTGAGAGGCAGGAAGGCCGGACAGCAGGAGGTTACAGTAATGGAGACGGGAGAGAATGAAGGCCTGAGTCAGAGTTTTAGTAGGTGAGCAACAGAAGCAAGGGCGTATCTTTGTAATATTGCGGAGGAAAAAGCGACAGGTTTTTAGAAACGTTTTGAATGTGAGAGGAGTCGAGTATGACCCCTAGGCAGCGTGCTGATATGTTTTATATGTATTGTTTTTAGCAGTACAGGCTATTATTGCACTTTTGCACTTTTATTTTGCGGTATTACCGCATTTTCTGAATACCGGAACTTGATGTATCCAGGCATAAGGGGTTTCTTTAAGTAATAATCCCAGAAGAACAGGGCATTACTGGCCAATAATGTTTTTTCCTGCTATAATTCCTTTGATTATGTATTACAGGCATACCCCGCATTAACGTACGCAATGGGACCGGAGCATGTATGTAAAGCGAAAATGTACTTAAAGTGAAGCACTACCTTTTCCCACTTATTGATGCATGTACTGTACTGCAATCGTCATATACATGCTTAACTGATGTAAATAACGCATTTGTAACAGGTTCTATAGTCTCCCCGCTTGCGCACAGCTTCTGTACATGTAGGGAGCTGGTATTGCTGTTCAGGACGTGCTGACAGGCGCATGCGCAAGCTGCCGTTTGCCTATTGGGCGATGTCCTTACTCGCGAGTGTACTTAAAATGAGTGTCCTTAAACCGGGGTATGCCTGTATAACTCTGTGTTTCTGTGGCATAAATCACATAATTTCCATCATTTTGCTTCTAATTGTACTCGCTTCCTTTGAGCATTCCTCAAATTTTATGAGATTGTCCACGTGCAAGCATTCTACCATTGTTATGACTACCAAAAAAAACACTGGTTTAAATTGGCATGATAAATGTATTCTCAGGCCTGGGCAGGACTGAATCACTGTGCATTTATGTTGTTAGGAAAAATGTACTAAAAGACAAACCCAATGGGAGGCTCCAAACCACAAGGACAAAAAACACCTTTCTGGTACAAACACAGTGAGACAGCTAAACAAATATGAATCATATCGGAACTTAATAGTAAACTGACATAGAAGCACTCCACACTGCAAAAAATAATAGTGACAGAGAAAAGTGTAGGTGATAATTTTAATCCTTTCGCTGCCAGACAGCCCACTGGGCATTGTAGACCAATTCTTTATTGGCCGCTCTAGCAACGATAGGGTTAATTTAAAAAAAACATAGACTGCTAGCAATTGCTGTAATTTGCAGTTTTCCTATCAGCAATTGCATCACTGGTTTATAACTCAAGAGAGGGTAAAACCTTTTTACGACTGGGAGTCATTACTGACTCATTAAAACAATGATATTTCAAAGGGAACTTTAACCATCAGTGGGTGGTTTACTAAAGCTCCAGCATTAAATATGAATGTTTCAGTACAGAGTATACAAAAATATCCAAAGGGATTTGTTACCCAATATAAATAGCATATCCCATCAGGAATAAAAATAGTTTTGCTGCAAGAATGCCTTCAAAGCTTAACTTATATCCTGTGGTTATGATGCATCATCCGTTATCATACCTGTTTAAATGATGCATTATGTGTATGTATGTAAATATAAATTGGTAAAGAGCCCACAGTGTAAACAGTGTAAACAAAAGGTGTGTGGAGTGGGAGTGTTTATCAATGGTGTGGGCAGGTGTGGAAATGTAAAAGGCTGTAGCATTACTAAAAGTGTGTGTAGATACTATATAGGTAACATATAGAGTACTTACATAGGCAAGCGAGAGAACCCCTTTGGAACAAGCACTCGTGGGGTGATAAAGGGTCTAGATAAATAAACCTTTATTAAATAATTATGGTATCAGTGAGCACAAAACTATTAAAAACAAATTAAACAGCTAACACCCAGTCCTATAGACTAGGCTGGTTGCCATGTGGATCTAGGGAATACTAGTTAACTGGCATAAGCAGAATAGATGTTTAGCTAATGCCTGAGTGAGGTATATAGATGTATAATTATTTATAGTCTTATGAAGGATGTACCGGACAGGACTTATAAATATATACCTACACTGAATGAATTGATTCAAAGAGTGTACTCATGGAAAGCATATAGTGAGTGATGGCTGTACAGTGTCACCGCACTCACAAACTGAACATATATACAGATCAATAGATTTGGGTACTCCAATAAATATGAATCAACAAAAATTATATATATAAAGGTCCCTAGAAACGACGCATAAGTATATAACATAGGGTTAAAAAGGCTACTATGTAGCTAAAGATAGGCTGAGGGCCAAGTACATAATGTGTATAAGAGATTTCAACATGACACATTCACAATCTCTGTCTATAATATAGTGCCTCAGCCTATTCGGGAGTTCTCACGTAAGTAGATATTAATGAGTGAGTAACTCCCCACGAACTTCCGTGGAAACGGCACCGTATAGTAAGGTGAAGTTGTATAAGCAATTTATGTTTCAAAGTGCAACGGTTTTAATTACTGTGCCCACAATGTGCAGTGGTATAGAGTGAAGGTCTGGTCTAAATACGCAGATATACTTAGTGTAGCACTAAAGAACTCTATGCACCTCCCACCCGGTGTGGTGTATTCATGAACACCACCGGACATTTAGTTAGCCGGGTGAGGAAGGGGTTAAACTTAGTGTAACACTAAAGAACTCTATGCACCTCCCACCCGGTGTGGTGTATTCATGAACACCACTGGACCTTTAGTTAGCTGGGTGAGGAAGGGGTTAAACTTAGTGTAACACTAAAGAACTCTATGCACCTCCCACCCGGTGTGGTGTATTAATGAACACCATCGGACCTTTAGTTAGCCGGGTGAGGAAGGGGTTAATGTTGGATAACACTCTAAATATACTGTCAGGAGTCTATCTTAAGGTCTATTATAGGACTCACTAGATGGTCTGTATATGGATGAATGGAGCCCCTATATATGTACACTAGATAGAAGGGTCCTCTTAGTGTATGTACAATATACTGTATACAACTCCAATCCGGTGTGGTGTATTAATGAACACCACCGAACATTAAATTAACCGGATAGGGAAAAAAATAAAATGCATTTCAATTACTGTGTCAAGTGGGTGTTGGCGTCTATGAGCCAATTGTAATGGTATTAATGGCTCAGATCCCCCTATGCAGGTAGATGTATGTAGTGAGGAAAGCTGTCGGTGGAGGACGCACTTCCGTGACATCAGCACGTGTCAGTGCAGTGTGGAACGCAGCTCCGAGGCGATCGCTGCAATTGTGAGCTGTATCTAGGCGCCTTTCTACCCCCACAGAGACTCCCCCCACCCGGCTAACTAACGTTCTGTGGTGTTCATTAATACACCACGCCGGGTGGAAGTCTCCACAATATATGCAAAGTGAACCTTGTGTGTTCTGTGTGCATCACTAAGCAATCAAGATGGTATTATAACACAGAACAACTGAGTGTATATCTATCCTCACTACATACATCTACCTGCATAGGGGGATCTGAGCTATTAATACCATTACAATTGTCTCATAGACGCCAACACCCACTTGACACAGTATTTGAAATGCATTTTTTTTCAAATTGAACTCATTGTTGTTCAGATAGGCCTTAAAGAGCTCCAACATATCCTCATCACCCTCCCAGACAAACAGGACATCATCGAGGGTGATGATGATACGTTGGAGCTCTTTAAGGCCTATCTGAACAACAATGAGTTCAATTTGAAATTTACATCTGAGACGAGTGTGAGTCAGATAGACTTTCTAGACCTCAGTCTGGTATCCAAAATTGGTGAAAACATCAATACTAAAACATTCTTTAAAAAGGTGGACACCAACAGCTTTTTATTGTCATCCAGTAATCATAAAAGATCATGGATTGACAATATACCCCTAAGCCAGTTCATGCGCATTAAACGCAATTGCAGCCTCCGAACTGACTTTGAAGCCCAATCGGTCTCTCTTTTTGAGAGGTTTGTTGAGCGAGGGTACGACAAGGCCCTGTTACTCAGCTCCTTAGAGAAGGTTGAGAAAATGGAGAGGGATTCTCTACTAGTGCAGAAAAAACAAACAAAGACAGAAGATAAAGAGGAAAAACTAATAGTACCTTTTATTACAGAATTGAGCTCTGTCAGTACTAGTATCCAGAAAATAATTAATAAAAACTGGAACATTTTATGCAATGATCCGATCTTGGGTCCTTCTCTTAACCAAAAACCCAGCTTTATTTACCGCCGGGCAAAGACCCTTAAACACTATCTGGCACCAAGTGATATTGGATCTCAGATTCAAACACCGTTGGAGATTCCATGGATGCCTGATAAACCCAACGGTAACTATTGCTGTGGTAAATGCAAAGCCTGTAAAATGTTAAGTAAAGATCGTAAAACCTTTCAATCTAACACAACTAAAGAAAACTTCACTGTCAAAGACTGCATATCTTGCAAGTCAGTATATGTGATATATCTGATACAGTGTCCCTGCGGATACCAATATGTAGGGCGGACAAAAAGATTTCTAAGGGTCAGGATTTTAGAACACGCGAGAAACATTAGAATAGGTTTTGAGCAACATAGCGTGTCCAGGCATTTTAAACTCAAACACAATTCTGACCCTTTACTTATGTCATACATAGGTATCCAAATCGTTCAGGCAGGGAGACGTGGTGGAGATAGAGATAAGAAACTATCCAAACAAGAAAGTTTGTGGATCTATAAACTCCAAACTCTATCTCCACTAGGTCTTAATGAAGAGATTGATGTCTGGTCTCTTTTCTAACTTTTTTAACTTTTCTAGTGCTAATATTACCAGTGATCTTTTATAAATAATGTATTTTATTAGTATTTCCATTCTCTTAATTGTAAATGTCTGTATACCAAAAACCAGTCCTTACCATTTTCTATAGCACATCATTTTATTCACTCTTAAACATTTATATCCAGATAGTGATTTGATATGCACTTGTTCTGTTTTTAAATATTACTAACATTTGTTTCTTTATTTCTAGAAGTTCTATTTTTAAAATTCAAGAACCGCAAATTGGTTATTAAAATTGAATGTATTTGTTTTGTGATAAATGTTTATGTATTAACTTAGATTTTGATTTAGAATACAGCCTTGTCTCCCCAGGTGGGGATTGTTTTCCAACTAGGTATGACCAATCAAATCAGTTTCATTAGTATAAGAACCACCCCTGAAACTTCCTCCGTTATCCCCTGAAGAAGTATTCATTACGAAACGCGTAGGAGAGGGCGCGTTCCAATACCTTCCTTATCTGAACCCCATTGCGGCTTTATTTTACTGCATAATTCTTGCATACGGTTTATGGGACTTCCACTCTATTGAACACTGTGAGCGGAGAGACGCGAGTGCAACGGGCGCCGTCTGATGACGTCAGACGCTACTGCGGACAATCCGGAACTGCCTGTGAGAACACCGTGTCGGAGCTGACGGCTGCTGCAGGGAGATCCCTAAAGGAGTTTTAATCTTCCCACCAAGCGGCCTGCCGGAGACTGGTGAACATCATACGGGGAGGACTTCCAAAGAGACGTGCAACCGTTTGCTGAGCTGTATACCGAGGACCAGAGGACGATCCAGATACACACCAGCCTGCACATAGCTGTTTCCCGCGAGCGGTAACATGTCCAAAACATGTCATGCTGATTTATGCTTTTATTGATGTACGTGCAATAATCACCCATTTACTTTATAAAATATATTTTAATACTGCACCATGAGGTTTTTTTGCGCTGTTTTCTTTTTTCTTTTTTTATGGTAATGAGCAGGAAGGACATCTTGCTAGAATTTACATAGCCTGGTGATCAAAGGCTAAATTGCCCAATTGTTTATGCTGGGCCCAGGGACCAAAGGAACTGAATTTTTAAGTGTGATACTTCGCAAGTCCAAAATCTGCTTCAAAGACTTTTGCTAGCCTTTTCGGCATCTGGGGTTAAGAGATGAGTTTGACATGGTATTTAAGTCAGAGTCACCCCTTACTCAAATGTCTTTCATGTCCTCATGTAAAGTCTTCATGCAAGGTCTTTCATGGCTTTTCGTGTCTTGGGATTATGAAGATTGCTGCATGAACTGCCAGTCCAGATGTGACTGTTTCATCATTTCCAACTTTAAGTAAGTGTCCATATTTTACATGTTATTTGTATATTTTGTGTGTTCACCTTTATCAAGGAACAAATTATATTTTATCATATCTAAGTCTCGTACCAGTTCAACCCAGTTATATATATATTTTTTTTTTTTGTGTATTATTAATAGCCTGTCACAAAGCTCCCGTCACAAGGACCTGCCACAACATTTCGATGGGGTGTAGGTCCAGACTTTGACTTTCTAAAATGTGGAATTTCTTCTTCTGCAGCCATTCTTTTGTAGATCTGCTTGTATGTTTAGGATCAATCTTGCTGCATGACCCACTTTCGCTTCAGCTCACGGACGCATGGCCTGACATTCTCCTCTAGAATCTTCTGATACAAATGCAGAATTCATGGTTTTGTCAATGATGGTAAGTCGTCCAGGTGCTGATGCAGCAAAGTAGCCCCAAACCATCACACTCCCACCCTATGCTTGACGGTTGGGATGAGATTATTCAGTTAGAATGCAGTTTTACTTGTCGCCAAACATAACGTTTCATTTATGACAAAAAGTCCTAACTTTGATTCGTTTGTCCAGAGAACATTGTTCTAGAAGTCTTGTGGATCATCTATGTGCTCTTTGGCAAACTTCAGACAGGCAGCTATGTTCCTTTTAGAGAACAGCGGTTTCCTCCTGTCTATCCTTTCGTGAACACCATTTCAGTCTTTTTCTGATAATTGAGTCATGAAAACTCACATTAGCCAAGGCGAGAGTGGCCTACAGATCCTTGGATATTACACTTGGGTTCTTTGTAACTTCCTGGATGATTTGTCGGTTTGCTCCTGGGTAGAGTGACTGGGTAGAGTGACTGTGATCTTAAAATTTCTCCTTTTGTGTGACAGTGGAATGATGGAGCCCCAAATCCTTAGAAATAGTTTTTTTTAACCTTTTCTTACTGATGAGAATCAATGACTGCTTTTCTGAGGTCCTCAGAGATTTCTTTTGACCGTGGAATGACGTGTTTCCACACACCTATATGTTGAAGACCAATCTCACAAAGTTTCTGATCTTTATATAGGGTGGTTTCTCCCAAACTCACACCTGAAGATCTACTTAATTATTTAAACACCTGATTGTAATTATCCCCTTTAATTCAGCTGATAAAATTAGGCTCCTGATGAAACTGGGCAATCCAGTGAAACGCTGTTACGCCGGTGCTGCCCGCAGACCAGACCCGTTCCTTTCACTGAGGTGAGGAACGTACACTGGCGACACACTTTATTCGAGCTCGGCTAGTCCCACGAATTCGGGTATACCCAGGTGTATTGAGGTTTGTGACTGTTTTCTGCCCGAGTGCATTGAGGTATTTTCCAGGCAGGGATTGAAGCATTTTATTCCCGCTGGCTGCAATACTGCACAGTATATATATATATACTGCATTACAATTCATGAATTTATGCCATGGTAGACACGCGAAGCATTGCAGCCTATTAAATCCTAATCATTATCATTTAACAGATCAGCCGCCCGTCAGCATGAACCCAGGCTGGGAAGGCAAACGCAACGGGGCTTGTCAGAGGTGAGGAGCGGCGCATTCCAGGTATCTGTCAGGTACATACTGGGTATTTGCTCGAATAAAGTGTGTCGGTGCAGTATAGAGGCACGCACCCGCAGCAAAGGGAGCGTGTCCGGAGTGTGGTGATTTGGCGTTGCCAGGCCAGGTGATGCTTAGCTAGCAATACTTGCCGGTACCGGTGTAGAAATGCCGTCGTCGTTGCCGTTAGCCAAGGTCAGGGATTGGAGAATTCCGGAAGGTCGTTGCCGTTAGCCAAGGTCAGGGATTGGAGAATTCCGGAAGGTCGTTGTCCAAGCAGGGGTCGAGAGCCAGAGGGAGACGTCCGCCAAGCCAAGTCGTAACCTGAGAGAATGAGAGAGAAAACGATAGAGTAGTAATCCTAGTGGAAACTATGTCGAGCAATGAGTGATAGGAAAGACCGGCATTATAAAGTGTGGCTGACCAATCAGAGGTGAAGGCAGGCCTGGAGGACTGCGTGGAGCCATCCTGGATAGGTCCCCTTGATTGGCAGGCAGGTGAGTACTCTTGTTTTGACAGGAGATCCTATTACTGTGCTGGGGGCGGATCTTCACTGCAAGAGCAGTGAATAAATTATCTTCACCCGGCGCGCGCTGTTCAGGCACGCGCCCGGGCAACATGAGAGGATGCAGGGACCCGAGGACGCCGGGGAACCCCCAGAACCGCCGGAGGTGAGTGACGCTGGCGAGGGACGCACGCCACGGCAGCGGGGGTAAATGCAGGAGCAGAGGAACCAGGGCGCGGACCCAGCGATCCCTGAATCCTCACAGTACCCCCCCCCCTCAGGATCGGCCTCAGGACGATCCTTCCATGGTTTTGATGGAAACTTCTTTCGGAAGCGTTTGAGGAGTCCTAGAGCATGAATATCTTTCAGGGGTACCCATGACCTCTCTTCGGGTCCAAAACCTCTCCAGTGTACCAATGTAAGGAATCCGCTCCTCGATTTACTGTTTGCCTTACCTTGCAGCAGTGCGGTCCTGGAGCACTTCTCCTGATGTTTGCTGCAGCCTGGATTCACTCACCAAAGTAATGCTGCCACACACCCCTTCTGCCATTGGTTCACGGACCTTTAAGTATTGCCTTCCCACAATGCTCCCTGCCGAGCATAGTCCTTCCTGGATGTCTCTGTGTTCTGCCATAAGCCTTGTCTTGTCTGTCGCCTTGGTTCCTGAGACCGGCTGCTAGTGTCACGCAGCGGTCTGTTCCTGAGCTGAAGCGGAGTACTCTCCTTGTTGTCTTCAGCCCCCTGGTTCCTGTGACCGGCTGCTAGTCTCATGCAGCGGTCAGTTCCTGTTTCCTGTGCTGAAGCTGAGTACTCTCCTTGTTACTTCAGCTCCTTGTTTCCTGTGACCGGCTGCTATATTCACGCAGCGGTCTGTTCCTGTTTCCTGCACTGTATCTTCAGCTTCCTGGTTCCTGGGGCCTACTCTTTCCCTAATCTAGAGAGGCCGTGTCCTGGTTCCTGTGCTGAAACGGAGGATTCCCCAGCCCGCTCAGGACTCTTGCGCTGAAGCACTGGTTTACCAGTGCAGCTAGGCGGTGTGCTACTCTGGTCTGTCTACCACCTCCTGAGACCAGTACCATGGGCCATGGTCACCGCACGCGCAGAAGCCACTCCCACGCTCCTAAGCTGAAGCGGGGCTCTACTGACTACCTGTTGCCGAACTCCTGCTTGAACAACGTTTACCCTGATATCTCCAGTCCTGACCCTGGCGTGTCCACCGACGATGCTGTCTTCTCCTATCCTGATCCTGCTACATACGACTACGAACTGCGCAATCCGGATCCGCCTGCGCGGTCTAAGGTCGGTGCTTTTACAACCCCACCTCAGCCACGCGGTCCGACCCAGGTTTGTGGCGAGCACAGCCATGACAACCAAGAAGTGGACTTTACCTCTTGAAAGACGGGAATCCAGTAAAGCCTGTATCTCGTACTCTTCGTTACCCTGTACCATCACAGGATCTGGTTTAGAAGTGTGGTCCGGAAAGAGGTTACTGGAGATGAATGGCTTGAGAAGCGAGGTGTGAAAGACATTCGGAATTCTCATGCTTTGAGGAAGTTGGAGTCGGAAGGAAACCGGATTTACCTGTTCCAAGATGAAAAAAGGACCCAGAAACCTAGGAGCCAATTTGAGGGAAGGAGTTTTGAGATGGATGTTCTTGGATGATAGCCAAACCTTGTCTCCGGTTTTGTAGATAGGTGCCGGACGACGGTGACGATCAGCCTGGGTTTTGGAAGACAAGGACGCTTTTTGTAGTGCAGATTGGATTCTGGACCAAGAGTCCTGTAGGAGGGCAATATGCTCGTCCACGGCTGGTACTCCAGAGGAGTCTTTAGAAATAGGTAGGCGAACCGGATGGAATCCATAGTTGATAAAGAAGGGGGTCTCGCGGGTAGACTCATTCCTGGAAGAATTAAAGGCGAACTCAGCCCAGATAAGTAATTCTGCCCAGTCATCCTGAGAATTCGAGACGAAGCACCCTCGAGGGATTGATTAACCCTCTCGGTCTGTCCGTTGGATTGAGGGTGATAACCAGAAGAAAAGGAAGATGAGATACCCAGTCTCTTGGTGAAATTTCTCCAGAACTTGGAGACGAACTGTGAACCCTGATCAGACACGATGGATATGGGAATCCCATGGATCCGAAAAATCTCTTTGGAGAAAATATCAGCTAGGGCGGGTGAGGAGGGTAATCCTTTGAGAGGGATAAAGTGTGCCATCTTGGAAAACCGATCCACTACCACAAGAATGGTATTCATGCCATTCGACCTAGGCAACTCCACAATAAAATCCATCGATATGTGGGACCAGGGACGCTCCGGAATAGGTAAAGGTAAGAGAAGACCCTGAGGTTTCTGACGAGGAATCTTGTTACACGCACATACCGGACAGGACCGTGTAAATTCAAGAATGTTCTTTACCATATTGGGCCACCAGAAAGTGCGACGGATGAGGTCCAAAGTCTTCTTGAATCCAGGATGCCCTGCCAAACGGGCGGCATGTCCCCAATCCAGTATTTCAGGGATGAATTTGGGTTCCACGTACAAGGAGTCTTTAGGAACAACCAGACCGATCGGAAGATTCTCTTGAGACTTGATGATCCTCTCAAGATTCTTGAATGCTACAGCTGCTAAGATTCTTTGTTTAGGAAGGATGGACTCGGTGGTCTTTTCTGATCTCTCTTCAGAAGAGTATTGCCGGGAGAGAGCATCCGCTTTGACGTTCTTAGTGCCGGGAATATATGAGAGAACAAAATTAAATCTAGAGAAAAATAACGACCAGCGGGCTTGGCGGGGACCTAAACGACGGGCATTCTCAATATACAATAAGTTTTTATGGTCCGTGAGAATAGTGAATGGCTCTTTAGACCCCTCCAGAAGATGTCTCCATTCTTGAAGAGCCAACTTGACGGCCAAAAGTTCCCTATTGCCCACGTCATAATTTCTCTCTGCAGAAGAAAACTTTTTGGAGAAAAACCCGCAAGGATGAAGTTTATCCTGGGAAGAAAATTTCTGAGACAGAACCGCACCACCGGCTCACAGTCCGAAGCGTCAACCTCTAGGGTGAATGGGAAATTCGTGTTTGGGTGTCGAAGGATGGGAGCAGAGACAAAAGTTTGTTTCAGCGTCTCGAATGCCGTGACTGCCTCTGGAGACCAAGATGAAGGATCTGCACCTTTTTTGGTCAATGCCGTGATAGGAGCGACAATGGTAGAAAAGTTACGGATAAACTTCCGGTAATAGTTAGAAAAACCTAAAAACCGTTGAATAGATTTGAGGGAATTGGGTTGCGGCCAATCCGCGACGGCTTTCAGTTTCTCTGGGTCCATGGCCAAGCCTTTGTTGGAGATGATGTATCCGAGAAAGGAAGTGGTAGACTGATGAAAAATGCATTTCTCCATTTTAGCAAACAAACGGTCCTCTCGGAGGCGTGAAAGCACAAACTTCGTGTGGATGATATGATCCTGTAAGTTTTGAGAAAAAATAAGGATGTCATCCAGGTAGACAATGACAAAGCGATTAAGAACGTCCCGAAAGATATCATTGATGAAGTCCTGAAAAACTGCCGGTGCATTGCATAACCCGAAGGGCATCACTAGATATTCGTAGTGTCCGCTACGGGTGTTGAAGGCAGTCTTCCATTCATCGCCCTCACGGATGCGGATGAGGTTGTATGCCCCACGAAGGTTGTATGCCCCAGTTTAGTAAAGAGGTTGGCCCCCTGAAGTCTATCAAAGAGTTCGGAGATGAGTGGGAAAGGATAACGATTCTTCACCGTGATATGGTTCAGACCCCGGTAATCAATACATGGTCTGAGAGTACCATCTTTCTTTTTGACAAAGAAGAATCCGGCCCCCGCAGGAGAATTGGAATGACGTATGAAGCCCCGCTTAAGATTCTCACGAATATATTCGTCCATAGCTTCTGTCTCGGGCAACGAGAGAGGGTAAGATTTGGCCTTAGGCAAGGTATAACCAGGTACCAGGTCAATCGGACAATCGTAGGAACGATGAGGGGGTAGAAGCTCAGACTGTGTCTTGCTAAAAACGTCCAAAAATTCCGCGTATGGAGAAGGTAACTCCCTCAGAGGACTGGATGTGTTGGCTAAAAGAAAGGATGGTTGCTTGGTAGACAAAGAAGGTTCCTCTGACCTTGACCTCCAGTTAATAGGGTTAGGAGAAACCCAATCGATGAGTGGATTATGCTTCTGTAACCAGGGCAAGCCAGGCGTAATAGGTGTTCCCAGGGCATGAATAACGTCAAAGCCCAGAGTCTCTTTGTGAGAATGAGTAGAAAGGGTGATAGGTCCGGTCTCTAAGGAGATATAAGCTGGGGTGAGAGGCCAATTATCAATCCCGACCAAGGCAACGGGAGAGTTCTTCCTGGAAAGCGGAATCTGATTTTGTTCAGAAAAGGTTTGATCTATGAAGTTCCCTCCTGCGCCGGAATTGATAAATGCTGCTGTGGAGGTGCGGAAAGTCGGGCCTGAAAGGGAGACGGGAATAGTCAATCTTTTGGGAAGTTCCCTTCTGGGAGGGGGACAAGGAGATTCAGCACCCAGAGAGCGCCCCTTCGTACTCACTGGGCTTAGTCGTTTCCCGGAGATGGTGGATGGTTACGAGTGCGCTGCTCAGAAGATCCGCAATGATGGCACGACTCTCCAGTAGAGCGAAGTTGTCGTAACGGTGCCCGAGGTTGCTGAACTCCAAGTTGCATCGGCTCTGGGGCCTCCAGCGCTGGCAGCGGGGAGAAGACGGGTCTCTGGGTAGTAGAGAACCTGGAAAAGGAAGCACGGAAAGGCGTAGACCGGGGATGCTGACGCTGAGCGCGGCGTACCTGAAGACGCTGATCCATACGAATGGCCAGGGAGATGAGGTCCTCCAGTAGTTCTGGCCTGGGTTAAGAAGCAAGTTCATCCTTCAGGGAATCCGATAGGCCTTTCCAGAAGACGGCGACTAAGGCCTCCTGACCCCAATGAGTCTCAGCTGCTATGGTTCTGAATTCCAAGGCGTATTGGCCCACAGGCCGACGTCCCTGTGTAAGCTCTAGCAGGGAATCAGAAGCAGTCTCTTGACGTGCGGGGGTATCAAAGACCTGTCGAAAGTCCCGTCTGAAGGCCGCGTAATCGCGGGTAATATCAGGGCGTAATTCCCAGATTGGAGAGGCCCATGCCAGTGCATTACCTTTGAGCAAACTATATACGTAGGCTACCTTTTTCCGGCCAGTAGCATACAGCTGCGGAGCCATCTCGAACTGGATCTCACACTGGTTGAGAAAGCCACGACAGGCGTGGGGATCCCCTGCGTAGGGCCTGGGAGCCGGAATCTTCGGAACTGAGAATGAAGTGGAAGATAAGTCAGGCTGCGCCGGAGGTGCAGCCGCAGGAGGTGCCTGTAGAGAACGGTCCTGTACCTGTTGGGAGAGGAGAGCCACTTGATCCGTTAAGGCCTGGATTTGTTGGTACATGGCCGTCATCATAGAGTCCACATCAGTCTGGTCTGCGTCTTGTGGGCTCGACATAATGTTACGCCGGTTCTGCCCGCAGACCAGACCCGTTCCTTTCACTGAGGTGAGGAACGTATAGAGGCACGCACCCGCAGCAAAGGGAGCGTGTCCGAAGTGTGGTGATTTGGCGTTGCCAGGCCAGGTGATGTTTAGCTAGCAATACTTGCCGGTACCGGTGTAGAAATGCCGTCGTCGTTGCCGTTAGCCAAGGTCAGGGATTGGAGAATTCCGGAAGGTCGTTGCCGTTAGCCAAGGTCAGGGATTGGAGAATTCCGGAAGGTCGTTGTCCAAGCAGGGGTCGAGAGCCAGAGGGAGACGTCCGCCAAGCCAAGTCGTAACCTGAGAGAATGAGAGAGAAAACGCCAGAGTAGTAATCCTAGTGGAAACTATGTCGAGCAATGAGTGATAGGAAGGACCGGCATTATAAAGTGTGGCTGACCAATCAGAGGTGAAGGCAGGCCTGGAGGACTGCGTGGAGCCATCCTGGATAGGTCCCCTTGATTGGCAGGCAGGTGAGGACTCTTGTTTTGACAGGAGATCCTATTACTGTGCTGGGGGCGGGTTTTCACTGCAAGAGCAGTGAATAAATTATCTTCACCCGGCGCGCGCTGTTCAGGCGCGCGCCCGGGCAACATGGCGGCCACGTGAGAGGATGCAGGGACCCGAGGACGCCGGGGAACCCCCAGAACCGCCGGAGGTGAGTGACGCTGGCGAGGGACGCGCGCCACGGCAGCGGGGGTAAATGCAGGAGCAGAGGAACCAGGGCGCGGACCCAGCGATCCCTGAATCCTCACAAACGCGTTGAGTGCCAGAAGAAACCGCAGACCACAGCAGTGTAACATTGATGATCACAGCACTGGTGCTTCCCTGAATCAGAATCCTGGTATTTAGACAAGAGGTGCGGAGGCCAGCTAATCGCAAGGTTACAGGGTTGAGGGACGCGCAAACACCTGTAGATGCGAGTGGGGGTGAACACTGAAGGCTGATAATCCCAGACGGCGTCTATTCCGGTCCCGATAACCATTGATGTGCCTGTTATTGTTTGATACTATGTGAGTGTATATATGCTTTTACTTACCTTCCTGATAAATTATCTATCAGTTTACGCTATTGGCGCTTTTTTATTCTTTCTTTCAAAAGGTTCTCACACACCCAGAGGTACTGGCTATATAATACCACCAACGGAAATTAAAATGCTCAAAAGAACAGATAGATTGTGAGTACGCAGTCTATAGGTTACACTGAAAGTCACTGATTTTTTTCAGACATATTGCACTATTTTGTGTTTTTATATTTTTTATTCACATATCTGCGCTCCCCACCGACTGGACAACACATGTCTGGCTACATTGCCATTTTAATTTCTTCACCCGTGTGATTATGCCACCGACTTTTGTTTGGTTTCAAACCCATTCATTCTATTTCCTGTCTCTGCGGGGAATATTCAGCATATATCTCCCTCCATACTCCTTTGAATTGTCTTCGCATTTAAGGTCCAGGTTTCAAATTTTTTTGTTGTAAATAATACAAGATTACAATAAATAAGAATACAATGAATAAACTAGCACACCCTATTGCAGAATAAAAAGACATTTCTGTCCCCTGAGGAACCTTTATGAAGCACCCATCCAGGAATCAAAATGTCAACTTCTATTGGGGCATAGTCATTAAACTGTGATAGTGATAATTGCATCTTACTGTATATTTGACTTGCTTTAAGATTTAGTCCTGCCCTTTTCAACACTGTTTTTATTTTTTTAAATGTCCAAAAGGTTAAAACTGAGCAGTTTATATTGTCATCACATCATTACGTGGTTTTTAGCATTGGTTTCAAAGAGGTGATGCAGGTACACAAAATCCTGCAAAGTGTTACACACCTGTAGCTTTGGTTGCTTTGAAACAAAGTTATTCACAGGCAGAGGGACAACAACAAAATATTCACAATAACGTATTTTTAGAGGCTGAATTGCATACTTTGACAACATCTGTAATACAATGGTATGTTATGTTGTTATGCCTCTCCCCCTTATACCTATTGGCTCTCTGGCAGAGACAAATTAGGCTAAGGACTAGAAATGTTTCAATCTCGCTCCCATTTAGAGTCCCGGGTGAAAAGAAGGTTTCTAACATTTCAAAGAAACCAAAAGGATGCTTTTATCGAGCATGATTACGTTTGTTTAAGGAAGCCAATTACAGTATTACGTTGGCGTTTTGATAAACGTAGAGGATTGTCTGCCACCTTTAATAGCAGAGGTGCTATCAGAGCTTTCTGGGGTTCTTACCCACTGCCGAACTAATCATGGGCACACCTTTCACATTGTTATCACTGCTTTCTTCCTGGTCGTGACGAGCCCTCCCCCTCTCTCCTTTCTTATTCCCTGACTGACTCTCATGAGTGTGTGACTCCTGGGTGACCCACAGAAGATAGCTCCTGTACAGCACAGCTAGCCTCCACCCACCTCTCTCTCACATACCGCTGGGACAGCGGCACTGCAAGGGACTGAGACAAACACACACAGGGTAAGACGACATTACCAAGCCCAGTTTGCTGAACGTAAACAATGCTTCCTTGTTACGTACACAGCTGAAAGAACTCGACGAGGCCCAGGAATGACTCCTTTTGCAGCTTCCTCATGTATTAGTATTATTATTGACTCAATTTAACCCTTTCTGTACACAGAGGCTTGCGATGCATTGCAGTGTAGGGGTTAAAGGAGTTCCTGAACTTGCATATATGTGAAATGTGACAGGAGGGTTGTATAATTTTTACCAGCAGCTGTATTTTATTACGAAGGAATAATAAGATATGAATGTTTTTCACCTTGGGAATTCCTATTTATTTTTAATATTTATGACATAACATTTTTAAACATAAAACAAATGTATACATCAAAGTGTGAAATATTCTGCAGCTTATATACATTGTAATCAAATGCAATATGACAGATGTCAGAAAGATTAAAGATCCTGCATAAGGGTTTGCAGTTTCTAAAACCTAATAAACAAGAAAAAGAATATTCCTCTCTGAGTTTTTTTTCTGTATCTAGGTATACTGTACAGTAATAATCGTGTGCTTGAAGTTTATAGCACGACAGCGTATACTGTTTCATACGCTCATAATATATATTTTCTCTAACTGTGCACGCAATGTCTTGTATATAATGTATACCTTGTTTATTTATGTAACTGTATTTGTAACCATGTATTATTTTGTTTAACTCTGTGCCCAGGACATACTTGAAAACGAGAGGTAACTCTCAATGTATTACTTCCTGGTAAAATATTTTATAAATAAATAAATAAGTATGCTGTACGTAGCAGAACAATGACTAAGCCTGTAGAATTTCAAATCAAAGTTTTGTGCCAGAGGCACAGAGATATATATATATATATATATATATATATATATATATATATATATATATATATATATATATATATATATATATATATATATATCTCTGTGCCTCCGGCACAAAACTTATTTTTTATATATATATATATATATATATATATATATATATATTATATATATTGTACTACTTGTTTAATATCATATGGAGCTTACATTGGGTCTTTAGACGGTGGGCTGGGTCCTGGTGGCAGAAAACTTTTGGGCCCTCTCTTTTCCCCTCCACCATCGAGCGCCCCTGTAGCAATTGACAGGCACGAACAGTGACATATCATGGTCCAGAATCCTTAGTGGCAGCGCTGGCATCGCACCATGAGGACCGCCAGGGGGGGATTTCAAAACGTTTAAAAAAAGTCCCCCAAATGGGGGCACATCAATGTTCCCCCTGTTACCCCCCACCCCGCAGTGCTTTGCGACGACTATAGCTCCATCCCTGTTTCAAATCACAAAGATCCCCACCCATACAGTAGGTACAGTACTGAAATATATCCCGTGTGAGCAGGTCGTGCATCTGTATTTTAAGCCTGGTTTATTACCATTTGACTATTTTAAAGCAGCAGTACCTCCAATGTAGAATACAGCATGTATTTTTCTCTCTTGAAAAATAACCATGTATGGTGGACTGAACCTTTGTTATTAAAAGAAGCCGCTGGGGAAATGTTTTGTCAAACTATTTAAAAAGCATGGAGAGTTTTCGCTAATAACTTAATGATAAATTTTAATCCACAGAACAGTTTGATAACCTAGAAATGGGTTCGCCAAAACAAATTTTATCTAGTAGGGAGTTCACAATGTAAAAAAGGTTGGGAACCACTGTCCCATTGAACTGTTTTGCTTGAGCTGTGCGAGTCACATCCTCTCTCTAGACTAATAACTAAAGCAGTGCTGGGTAAGGTTTGATAGGTAATCATGGTTGTCATATTTTCTTCAAATCAGCAAAAGCACAGGAGTCCCAAAGGGGTCACAAAAAGGTTCCCATATATATTGCACTCATTCCGTTATTTTACATAATAGGAGAGAGGACTCAGTGGTCCCAAAGTACAATACTAGAACAAAGTATTGGCAACACATCTCCCAATGTATTCCTAAAGCAAAACAAATGGTGTGTGCTGATCACGTGCATTTTAAGCGAAACTTCTTTGTCTTTTGTCACTGTTTTATCACAGAAATAGTATTTGTGATGGTGATGTTTTTAATTAAAAATCAAAACACAATTTCAGTGCCAAAACACAAAGAAGTTTGACTTAGAACGCGTTTTAGCTATTTGCACTTCTACATTTATAATAACTGCATTTTTGTGTGTGTCAGTGTGTCAATCAGTGTGTGTCAGTCAGTGTGACTGTGTGCAAGTCTGTGTCTGTCCTGTTGATGGTGTGCCGGGGCCTTCTGCACAGGCGCACTGAGCCTGAGCCAGCGCCGAGTAGGCCGAGACAGACACAGTGTTTTTGTGCGCGAGCGTGACTGCAACACGCGGTGGTGCACGTCTATTAGTACTGTGACGTCACTCGCATTATGGTTTTTCGTCACAATGCAAGGATTTTTTTCCCATGAAAATCCTGTAGGCGCCAGCAAAGAAGTTTCACTTCAAAAATAATAATATTTTATTAACATATATTACAATAATGTGAACTAATATACAATGTAGATATAAAATCTAAAATCTGAGGAGCAAGCATTTGTACTGCCTGAAATCAGTTAGCTGTTTCTTTTTGTGTTTCCTATATGTCTGGGTCACTAACCCTTTGAACAGATGATTGCAATACAAAACTATGTACAGACAGTGTGGCGGGTGATTTGGCAGAGATATATACCCTTAGGCTGAGATTATACTCACCGCATGCTCTCCCACGATGGAGCGCGCGCACCTGTCACATGCCTGTCGCTCCCCCGATTGTAAATTTTCTCCTAGCGATGTTTATGCCATGCAGAGGCGTGGTGGGGGCGTGGCCATTATATCACACGGCTGGTTCGCCATCATTGGCTGAACCGCAGCCTTGACATGGCTATCGCTCGCCCGCTGCACCAAACGACAAAAATCTTGTCTTTTGATAATGTGGTCCCGCCATCACGCTCCGTCATGCACACGCGAGCACTAGGGCTGGCCTCATAGGGAGTCTGTAATTTGTTTTTGCCGCACGTGCGCGTGTGCCAACACACGGACTATAAGCTCAGCCTTACACAGTTGAAAGGGAGACTGTATATATTTGATATAGGTATTGACACGTATCAATAGAGTCATATAGATACATTCCGTCGCTACTTTCTAGTGTCAATTTTGTATCTCGGCAATACTGCAAAACATACATAGACATTGTGGAGTGGAGCATCTACACATAGCTTGTGGATACACTGTCTCTACACAGATCCTACACCTACCACTGTGGATTTTATATCTACACTGTATATATTAGTTCACATTGTTGTAATATGTTAATAACATTATACTATTTTTTGCTTCTGAAGTACATTGGGAGCTGTGTCGCCAATACTAGGCGATCACTTTGTAAAATAAATGAGTGCAATATATATGGGAACATTTTTGTGGCCCCTTTGGGGACTCGTGATTTTGCTGCTTCATTTTCCCTTATGAACCTTCAGTGATTTATTACTATCAATTTACACTTGATTTTAAGGTTGGGAGGCAGGGCACTTTGTTTATTAATCTCTTCAAATCAATCAATGTTTTCCCATTTAGTCGATCTATAGTCCTTCAGCTCACTGGTAACAGCCTTTCAGGAGCTCTAACATCCCTCCAAGACCAAGTTTATTGTATATGTATGTTTCAAATTGATCTATTTCCCTTATTTCTAATCCCAGGCCTTTTATTTACTGTATTTCCTCCTCTCCCTTTGTTCTAGAAATCTGTTCCTTATCTTGCTACCCAATAAATAGACTTGCTCACCTGTGACCACAGAAGTAGAAGGAATGCCAGTAGTGCTGTGTGAAAGCATACAGTACAAGTGAGAGTATCCTAGTGAGTCATACAGTACAAGTGAGAGTATCCTAGTGAGTCATACAGTACAAGTGAGAGTATCCTAGTGAGTCATACAGTACAAGTGAGAGTATCCTAGTGAGTCATACAGTACAAGTGAGAGTATCCTAGTGAGTCATACAGTAAATTGGTGTCACATTTACTTACATTGTACTATGTCTTATACGTCCACATTAAACTCACTTGCTGAGACAGCCCCAGTGACATTGGGTTTGTGGATTTTTTTTAAACTTATCAAGAGCCCTTGTGAATAAGAATGAACATGAAAAAGTAAATAATTACAATACTAATACATTGCACAGAAAACTGACCTGGAGCCTGTATTCGGCATACACCAGACACGCCCTTTTTAAACATGAAAATACTGTATATAGTTTTTGTCATTTAATAGCATTTGCACTTTTTTTCTTAATGCTATTGCAACCATGTAGTATCCCAGTGTAACTACTGTTGTCATATCTAGAAACGCCCATCTCGGAAATTGTTTAAAAACAATATTGTAATACAGATGCAGTGGCCGTTATTCGAACACTTCACGCGTTGTATACCTCTGAATACCCATGTCATGGCGCGTGATTTCTTCCAACCGTACCGCCTTTAGATGCGAGTGCAGAAAATGGCATTTTAGTGTTCTGGTTTTTAAACGCCTGAAATTGACACAGTAGCACAGTATTGTACACATTACAATTCATTCATTCATTTCATTGCATTTAATTGCACACAATCCATGAAATTCAAACAAAGCAACCGCGATAAACATATGTGCCTGGTGTGATTGGACGCGTTAATGCCGCATGGAATACAGCAGAGCACACGAAAACGGTTCCGTGATTTGTTCGAATAACGGCCGCTGCATCTTGATGGCTATCACGAATGGCACACTGTGAGCACATGACTTTTGTTTGTGACAAGGGTTAATACATACAGCTATCCAGCTGGCTCACTTATCTCCCCAAAGGGTCCCTAAAATGAGTAATATCTCCCCTCAAGCTGTTAAAAAAATGATATATAATATCTCAGATGTCCGGGGCACTCGAAATATATAGATAATAAGGAAAGTAGAAAAATATGTATCATAATTCGGGTTCCAGTGAGATTTAAAATATATTGGGTGCAACCACATTTAGAACAGAAGGGGTGGGAATAGGGTGATGGATTTGTGTCATATACTGGAGAAGAGCTTTCTCAACAACTGCTAAGGCTACGGTCCCGCTCTGCGCTACACACGCGCCTGCGAGGCTGGCGGCGCGTGTAGCAGAGTTCCCTGGTCTGCAGGGGGAAAGACAGGGGAGCATGACGGGGGGCGGGGCCATGACATCACACTGCAGGTTCGCCTCATTGGCTGAACTACCGCTCCATCACTAGTATTGATCACAATTTTCCTGTCTGCTTGAAAAACTGGCTGCACAGCATGGCGGCCACCCCTTGCAGTGGGCCTGGCCCCATTGTGGGGTGGCTCTTGTCCCCGCAGCTCCCATGACAGCAGGACTTGGCCTAAGGCCGCGATTATACGTCACACGGGCCTGTCACTCGCGCGAAACATGCACTGAGGCTGGAGGCGATGGCGTGGCGGAGGCGTCACCAAGCCGGTTCGCCCTCATTGGCTGAACCGCTCATGCGACGCGGCTGTCGAGCGGAAAAAACGAATTCAATTGTATTTTCAAAAATCGCCGCTCTTCAGCACTTGCGCACACTATGGGTAGCCTACTTGAGGAACACATATCCGTACTTGCGGCGCGCGTACACGCGGCCGCTATAATCACGGCCTAGGGCTCGAGTTTCGTCCCTAGTGGGACTATCTATAAAGTGGCATTACAGTCTCCCTCTTTCTGCTGCCTATACCTTTCCTGATACAACCCAGCATCCTGTGGGATTTCCTTATTGATTTGTTACATTGTGTGCCTGCTTTCTCTGCCCCTAGAACCAAAGTGTACTAAAGGCAGTGGCATGTTTATTAAAGTAAATACCGGAGGTTGACACCATAAAAAAAATCAGACAAGTAAAATTATTATTTGTTTGAACATTTTTACGTTTATTAGTAACCAAATGCTTTAGAGTGTTGTTACGATATATGCCTAATGTCTTTTGTGATAAGTCTTTGCTGACTTTTTAAAAGCTAAAGAGAGTAAAGATGAAGACAAACTACCAGAGAAGGTTGGTATTACACGGAATCCTAAAAAAATAGAAACATTTTTTACACACAAATACAGTAGGTCAAAATATTACTTTAAGGGTGACCTTTCAAATGAAGCTAATAACATTGATCTAGGTGCCCATTGTCAGTGCAGATACTGCAGTCCTGTTTTATGAATAAAGCAATGTCTTGGAATGGTGAATATGAACAAATATTTGTTTTTTTAGGACCTCAAGATGGAGAAATTGAGTTCTGCCTGCACCCACTTTGCGCTTGATCTGTTCAAGAAGATAAATGAAAACAACCCAAAGGGAAATCTTTTTATCTCTCCTATCAGTATATCAGCTGCTTTGGCTATGATTTATCTGGGGACCAGAAGCAAAACTGCAGAGCAGATATCTAAGGTTAGTTAAAAAAAAAAAAAAAACCTTTCAAGGGAATGCTCTTTGACCGTCCAAATAAAAATAAAATACAGCGTGTGATATTTACAAAAGTATGATTGTGGTTAAAGATATGATGTTTTTCAATCTTATAGACTAGGATAATGTATGTATGTGTGTATATTTTACTTGTGTGCTAATCAGACGGCATTAGTGATTGTTCTTTAAACACAATACCGGTTTATTTTCAACCTGTGGGCAAGGAGGTTGAATGATGATCTTTTTCACTTGCTAAGTACAGTGCACAAACTGGGGCACAAGATTTTTTTGGGGGGGGCGCGGCGGTTACAGAGGCCCCACGCTCTTCAGCGTTGTAACTCACCTGAATTCAGCTGACTTCAGGCGAAGCGTCGCCATGGCAATGCCGCAGGGTCATTTGACACGATGTCCATCGCCATGGCAATGCAGCGTCAAATGACCTAGTTATAAATAAAACTAAGCCACAGTATAAAAGAAACCAGCGGCACAAGCCTCGACATTTGGTCTTGATATCAGGATAATTTAAATGCATTTTATATGATCGCAAGGACTTACTGTAATTGAGAAGTTTTTCATCTGAATTAACGCTGGGTGTATCACATCAACCTAAAATATTGACTGCAGTGTTTGTAATTGTCTCATGTATTCCACACATGTTGTCCATGTCTTGAGAAAAACATGACATTGTATGTGCTGTTTTTATTTGACAGCTAGAACTAAAACATAGGCAAGAGTTGGCCTACAGTATCTGAGTTACCATGGGCATAAATCCTTCAGTGTTGGAAGGGTTAATATGATTCCTTATCAGTGAAAGAAGGTACTGTGTGCACAGTGTTTACATTTTTCACCATGGCAGCTAATATGGGTGCAATGTATAAGGCAGACATACGTTAATTGTTTGAGTAATAAAAGTTACTCATGGACTTGCTGAACTTTGGACAACGTTTTTAAAAACACATGCACATTTTATCATACAGTAGGTAAAAAAGGCTAAAAGATTGATCTCTTTTGAAGATGCCATAAAATGAAGAGATAACATTAACAGATGATTTGTTATCTGCAAACATGCATATCTTCAGCAAATTCCAGACTAATGCATTTCTATTGCAGTATCTCAAAAAGCAAACACCAATCTTTCAAAAATGCACTTTATTTTGCATTAGCTGTTGAAGTGGACAAAAACGTTTACATTTTGGCTTACTCGCAGTATCCTTATAAACTTGAGAGAAATTTGACTCCCAATTAGGAACATGCTGAAGCGCAGAATAATTTCAAAATCATTATTATTGCAAACATAATATTTGCCATATTGTGAAAATACAAATCCATTTAGATAGTAAATCCCAGTGATTGGCAAATACCCTGAAAAACATTGTTTTCTCATGTAAAAAAGTTATGTACATTATATACTGTACATTTTGTTTGTAACAATCTGTTCAGCAGTTTGAGGAAAATTATGAAAAATGTGAGTATACCAACAAAGAAAATGTGTGAAAAAGTGTGGAATACAAATATACAATCAGAAAATTCCAAAACAGTGATCTACTGATAGCACACTTTATCTAAGGATTTGTAATCTAGTGATAAATTATTACTGTAATAAGACATGGCATGGATCTGTCTACCTGTGCATTGTTAAAATGTCTGAACATTAGCTCTTTGTGCCATGGGCACGTTATTTTATCTTGCTGGATGTGACAGAACGGCAGATCGCCGGTACCAAAATACAGCAGGTCAACGGTACTCTGAGTCTATCCGGACTCTGCCCACCAGGAAAGCGACATGGTGCTACCGACTGCGAGGGATTCCCGCTCAGGGAAAAAGGTGCCCAAAAACACACACTACTAATCCTAGCCTTACTTTGCCAGGATGGTAGTCACCACGCAGGACCACTAGGTCCGCTGAGTGTAGCAGCTGCTAGCTAATGGGGATTATGATATATTGCACCTGGCCCACGAGGAAGGTCTGATGCGGGCTATGACCCCTGATAGGCCAAGTGAGGAGAGTCCAAGCAGGGGAGCCCACAAAAGAGGGGGCGGAATTGATGAATGCCATGTGAATGGGAGAAGTGAATAGTGTGAATAGTCAAGAGGAAACTATGGGAAGAAGTACGGTTGTCATAAAGAACAAACCCATAGGTGGGGGAGGAATCCATGGAGAAATCCTGATCCAAAAACTGCTATTGATGCGGGGGAGAAGGACATTATGCCAGTCAGTGCTGGAACAGAGCGTATCCACCGCAGGTAGTGAAGCAATTCATCCGCTCTCGTTTGGCTTCGGGAAGGTGCATACTGGGCCCCGAGTGCAGAAAGGTCAGTTCAGACGACACCCGGAAGAGATTATTCTACTTCCCACTTACACCTGGGACTACTGGGGTGCAAGTGGGGTCCTCAGCATGACTGAAAGCGAGGGACAAGTATGTAACGTCCTTTTTGATAGTGGATCACAAGTATCCATCATTTTCAAGCCCTGGTACAATCGGTACCTAAAACACCTGCTGTTGAAACAACTGGGGGGCTTGGGTCATTTTGGGGCCTCAGTGACACCAGCTACCCTATCTATTGTATGTAGTGGTGAAGCATGAGTTTCCCAAGAAAGTAACTAGAGTAGAAGGACCATTGACAGTGGTGACCTTCATACACTATGCCCTGAAGTCCGCAGCAAGGAAGAGACTGGGGCTACAATTGGCACAAATGCCAATATTTTTGGACAACTAGGAAAACTGTGCCAGAACATTGGTGGAAATGATTATGGCCGGGAATTGACCATCCATCCCTTGTGTTTGAAGGCCTACCAGTGGATGGAGAAAAAATACAGGTCTCCGAGTGAGGGGCCTTGGGGCAGTTTACATTGGCAAGACCCCGCCCCGGTGCAAGTGCCCCCCAAGAGTGTACAAAGGATAACTGCAAAAGTGACACTTAAGAGAAACATAAAAGGATATCCTGGAGGACTACTAGTAAAGGCCGTAGTGCTGTCCATACAGAAAGGAAAAATAGACACACTAGGAGTAGAAGTAAGAAATGAGACTGCCCATGATGTGTGGATATGAAGAGGCACAGTGGTTGCACACCTGTATAGTGCCGAAGTGATGGACCCCGCAGGGACAAGAAAATCCCAGGGGAATAGATTGACCCCGGCTATGTTCAATTTTGGAGACGGTCTGCTAACTGTTCCTTTCCCTGTGTGTGCTGATTTTTTTTCTATATTGCTACTTTTTTTTTTTTTAATACATTAAAGAAGAAACTTGGTGAGACCAAAAGGAAAATGTAAGTCTTTTTTAATTGACTTTGAGTGCTGATCCAGTAGTTGTATGAATCTAGTGGTCTAGATGCAGGATCATAGCACCTCCATCTGAATTATAGTAGACAGGGTGAGTGCTGGTTCATTCTATTACACTATTTTGTGTTTTCAGCTCTTTTTGGTTTGATATTGTGCTCACAGGGCCGGCTGAGATTATCGCTCGGTGCAGGGGCATTTGCGGGTCTCCTGAACGGCACAGCATCTCCTCCTGAGATGATGCAGCGTCATGTCGTTACTGCGTCACATGACATTGTGGCGCCATTTTGTCATGGAACGCAACACTATATGATGTTGTGGCGCCATGATAACAGGACCCGTAGGAAGAGATCCCGCCAGACAAGGTAAGACACAGCTACAGAGGTCCCGCACTCTTCCCCAGGCAATCCATTTAATTCTTGTGGGGAAGAGCACGGGGCCTCTGTAACCGTCATCAAGCCAGCTCTGCACGCTCGCCTAAGTTGGAGAAAGTTTGAAATTGGAAGAACTCAAGAAACTGTTCTATAAGGGTTTGAGCAGCAGTATCAGTATATCATATTTTACACACATTTACTTTTGCATTGATTCTATTTTAAATCATTTTTTTTTATCACAAATTGTATGTACTTATTATTATTATTGTTATTATTATTATTATTATACTACTTCACAAATCAGTAAAAGTATTTTTTCTGACTTAAGTAACGGACACTGAGTGTATAATATATATTTAGAGGAGCATAGAGTTGTATATTGTGTTTTAAGCATTGTATCAATATAGTGGTTATATTATGTGCATAGTATAGTCAGGTTATACGCGTTATTAGTGTATACACCAGATGGCGCTATACACTGACAGAGTATAACCTAGCAGAGTACAAGTGGGGGGTTGGAGGGGGCGGTGAAATGGTGGAGGCTGGGAGCGAGGGACATGGTTAATGGGGGCAGCAAGGGACAAGTTGTGGGGGCACTGAGGTACAGGTGGTGGGGGTAGTGGCAATGTGCAAACCTTCTTGTGCTCAACTTGTTGATCAGTCAGCATTGAAGTAAAGCAGGCAGTTGCAGCACAGCAGCCTGGAGAACCCGCCCCTCCACACATCGGAGTAGAGGAGTGGCTATGATGTCCTCTCCTCTCCTTGTCCCTCCCTCTATCTGAGTTCAGTCAGCCAGCCCAGCCCTCTGCTCCGCGGCAAGTCTTCTTGGGGAGTAAGTCTGACAATGTAACTCTGGCTCGTGTTCCCGACCCTAAGCGATGACATCACATTGCGCATGTGCACTTCACTTCAGGGTTTTCAGTGTTACGATTTCCCGGTGTTTGAAATTTGATCCTGGTGTGGGATTACATTTCCAGGGAAATCGGAAAGTGGAATCACTGGATGGGACCCGCCCTAAGAGCAGTGCACCTACACAGGGTACACTCCCACCCACTCCTGGTAATCCCTGATTCACACAAAGAGTCAATCCCACTTCAAGGACCAGCATCCCTATCTACGCTGCTACTTGGGGATTACTGGGGATAATGGGGCCCAAGCCAAATTCAAATGCAAGGGTCACAGAATACCCAGTAAGCGCCCTAACCAATAAAACAACATACAATAAGTTACTAAAATCCATGTCAGATAACACCTAGTCACGACAATAGAACTATTAAACGGGGTTTAGTATGGAAAGGTACAGTACACTAAATATAACATACAATCAGCAACAGTAAATGAAAGGTGAGGTAGTAGAAGTTCCTATAACTCGCAGTATTTCAGTTACAGTCTGTGGTTAATATTCTGAAAGCCAGGGGTCATGTGTAAGATGATTTAGCCCAGATAGTGTCAACTCGGCCCTCTTTTCCAAGCACAACAAGTTCTGTTTCTTTTCTTTACTTTATTTTTGGAAAGTAGCATAAAATACAGTCACTTGTGAAGAGATGTTGATGTATGAATAGTGTCTCTCTGTGGGTGCCTTGGTAGTTAAGAGCAGGTGAAAAGATAATCCTACCATACAGGAGTATACAGCAGTGCTCACTCATCCAGAGGTAATGGTGGAAAAGGAAGTGAGGGGCAAGGGTCACACTAAAGGTTCAGTGAGACTGCACTAACTGTCAGCAAAAGACAGGGGGGGGGAAATGGGAAAGCCCAAAACTAGGAGGACTGGAGACGTTGCCAGAGCAACCAGGGGTATGACAGACTGGAAGGAAAAAGAGATACATAATGTATCCATTCCATCTGCACTGAGAGAGAACTGCAAGGAAAGTGACATCCTAGTGCAGCTAGCAGGGGGAACTGCCAAGGGAAGGGGGGCTGAAACAGAAAAGGCAGACGGGGTATTTCTGTTCCATGACAGTTAAAGACGGACTCCTTGGGTTGGACGCAGAGGCAAAGGTATTTGCTGCATGGCTCAGCGCTTCCAAGGGAGACAGCATAGCATCAAAATGTCTTTCCCCAATTGTGTGTAAATCTAAGGGCAGTGTGTGCTTCATTAAGGGATTCTGGCCCCATTAGAACCTATGGGCCAAAGCTGCACCAGTCAGGGAGCTTGCTAGTCGGAGAGGAAGCCAATCAGAACATGCCACGTCAGGGGGATGTCATAGCTCTGCCACCTGGCTGAGGCGCGACGTACAGCCGTCCAATGAAAAGGCCCTCATTTTTTTTTAAAAGCCCTCTCCCTGTTGCGCCTATGCAGGGTGAAAGGTAGGGGGGTCCGACCTGGACAAATTGCTGGCCGGGTCCCCCTGTGGAGGCCCCAGACACAGTAAGAAAAAGGTGATGTATAGTAGCGCTAATGGGAAATAGACAGTATACCCTACTTGGAGGCTGAGCCCTAGTGGTAGAAAAGGCAGCCTGATGATAAACTGATGGTACAATCAGAATAAACAGCATAAAACCGGCACCTAGTGAGTCCAAGTGATGGAATCCTGGATATCCAGTGGAAATAGTTCAAGTCCCAAGATGATCAACAGTCTCTAAATCTTTGGGTGATCAGATAGGACTTCATTCATGGGAAGTGGAACATGAAATGAAAAAAGAGATATTAAGTGCAACACAGCTAAAACAAATTATACAGACATAGATTTGCAAACTGGCTGACAATAGTGACAAGACAAATAGACACACCAAGACAGATAAACACAAAGCAAAGCTAATGATAAAAGTTAATTTAATAAAACTAAATGAATAAAATTGTTGGACAAAATTCTGGAACGCCGCTCCGGTCGGTTAAAACCTGAATAACACTCACAGGACGGCAGATGGTATATAGCAGTAAACTGGTGTGGACTGTTTTCCACGTGTAGAGGGTCCGCAGAGTGTCCTGGAAGCCGTGCGATCCTTCCGTGTCTCCTGGCTGGCAAAACCCGGAAATGGCGTCTCCGTCGTGTGCCGGAACCGGTATTGACGTCACCGGACGTGGCGTCAAGGCCTGGCAATCTCCAACGAAGCCAAATGAAACGGCAATCCGCGCCTCCTTGCCCCTCTATCACTAAGCCACAGCACTCAGCGCTTGTACTGCTTATCCACTAAAAGTGTCCAAAACACAGTAAAAATGGCCCTACGCGTTTCGTGTGTCTAAACACACTTCCTCAGGGGAACTTGCTGTGTTGCACTAAATATCTCTTTTTTCATTTCATGTTCCACTTCCCATGAATGAAGTCCTATCTGATCACCCAAAGATTTAGAGACTGTTGATCATCTTGGGACTTGAACTATTTTCCCAGACACAGTGGTACCAATGAGGGATAAAGAAGGCCCCACGTGGGATCTCTCCCTTCCCGCACCTGACCGCCACCATGGCCATTTCCTGCCCCCTCTATTCAGCTCCTAGAGTGGACTGTGAGAGCAGGGAGGCCATCAGTGGTCTGCTGAGGACTGTGGTAGCAGGCCAACCTGGATGACCTGCTCCTTTCTTCTGCGTGCCATCCCCCCTCCCCACATGCTGAGCAGAGCAGGGGAAGAACGAACACGATCATTGGTGGTGAGGAAAGGAGATGAGAGCCAGATGTGCCTGCTAGGGTGACCTGCTTGAGTTTACCGCCTCACACCCTTCCCACTCCTCTCTGCATGCCAAGCGGAGCATGAGGGAGAACGAGTGCCAGCGCAGAGGAGGGTGAGAATGGGCCAGGAGCAGGGGGTAAGGGGCACAGGGAGAAAGTATTGAGGTAATGGATGGTGGATGGGAAGCCCCCTCTGTCACACTGGATAAATTGGGTAGACAGATTTTTAAAGTGTGTACATGGTCAGCAAAAAATAAGAAAAAAATAGCATTTAAAAATGATTCATTGGTTACTCTATATTTTCAGTTTCTCTTATTTTTCTGAGTAACATCTTTTTGTGTCTAGACTCTGCATTTTGATGATGTTGAAGACCTTCACCCAAGTTTTCAAACTTTAAATTCTCAAATTAACAAGAAAGGAGCGTCATCCTATGTTTTGAATCTGGCTAATCGGCTCTTTGGAGAAAAGACCTTCAACTTTCTTCCGGTAAGTCCATGCAAGCTTTCTCTACAGAAACTCAGGATGTCCTTTAAGTTGTGTGAATGTCATGAAATTTGCCCCGGAATATTTTCACTGCAATTTTTTTTAAGATTCACATGGCTCTGCCATTTGTGAAAATAGTATTAGGTACAAAATGTTACAGCTAAATTCTGCAACTTTTGCCCGAATTTCACAACAAATTACAGTTGATAAAGGGTCATGTGAGCTGATGTAATTTGCTTCTGTATTGATGTTGGGTGGAGTAGAAAGCAGGAGAGTGTAGGAGAGCGAGTCAGGGAGGGTTATTCATGAAACTGTAATACAGTAGTGCCGATCGGTGCATTATTGCACAGAAACTCCCATTGAACCCAGTAGATTATGAGAGAGAGAGTGTGGCCAAGGGTAAGAGAGACTGATAGAAGAAAAAAATGAACGCAACAAAAATGTTTACAAAAAGTTAAATAGTAGTACAGCATAGTAGTATAGTTCTTTAGTTTTGTGATAGTTATTATAGTTAGCTAGTTTATTGAATTGTTGTGTCTTAGCACCATTTAGTACAGTATGGCCCTTGATATATTAAAGTGTGATCAAGAGATTAGAATTTTTGGGGGTTATTTACTAAAGTCTTCTGGCTGAAAACTGGGTCAAAAACCAGTGCAAAAGAATTGTACCAGATTTATCTAAAGAAAAAAAACATTTGCTTATAATGTTGTACCTTTTCTTTAATTATCTATAGTGTTGATTTTTGCTCTAGTTTCTACTCCCCCCCCCCTGCAGCTGGGAATCTTTATAGTAATTAAAGCTCTACAGAATGTGGCTTTAGCAGTCACTGAACTTACTTGCAAACTTCTACAAATAACATACTGTGGAATTGCAGCCAACAACCAAGGGCCCTTGGTCCTGGGAAGTCCATTGTAATTACTAGAAGCACTTGGAATGACACAGTTGGTTCCAGTTGATCAAGTGGTCCTACTTTGCAGACCACCTGTTGTATGAACTTATCACAGCACTGATGCATTGGAAGGCAAAGTCCAAACAGACTATTTTAGAGAGAGCCTTCGCAGAACTGGGTTGGTTCACATTGCAGACACTTGTGCAGCAGCTGTTCTGATTAAATGGTGAGGGCTGCACATGTCAGGAGAGAGTGAAGGCAGGGACAACTTTGTGATACCGTAGCTGTATACACATTACAAATGTTGTCTGTAACCCTCCTTGCCCGGCTCTTAAGGAGTTTGGCTGCGCACAGTCTCTCATACCATGTCAGGGTGCTGGATTCACACCGGTTGTACATAGATATGCTGATGGAATAATGATGGGCACCAGGAACTTTTATAGAACAAACAGGAGCTTTATTAACAGCCATTGATAATGCTCTTCACATCAAGACATTTGCCCTTCCACACACATTGGCATGCAAACAATCGTGTTTGTACTTAGGGCCTCATGCAGAGAGCAGCGCTAACAGGAAAAGCGGCATTTTTTGCCGAAATCTGCCTTTAGAAAGGCAGGTAATGGCGAGTTTTGAAAGAAGCGCCATTTTTTTTTTTTATTTGCAAATCTCGCCGCGCGGCTGGCGAGAACCTAAATCTCTCCAGTGTTGAAAATGGCCGTATTCAGAGAGGCGCGAACGCCATCTAACGGCTGTTCGCGCCAAAAAAATGGCGCGATTTTCAACATTTTGCTTCGCCAACAAAAGTTGGCAAGAAGCTGGAGCTCGGCGGCCGGTGGGGGAGAAAAAAAAAAACGCGATTTTTTTACAACACGTTTCAACAGCGCTCATATCGCCGGTTGAAACTCTCCATATGCAGACAGGATTTTAAATGCAGTTTTATGACCTTTCTGCATATGGAGATTAAATCACGCCAAAAAAGGTACTATTTTTTACTTTCTCCAATTAATTCCACCGCTGCTCTCAGCATGAGGCCCTTAGTCCTGCTTCCCAAGGTAACTCTCACTCTTCTTACGTTAGACAGGTACATAGGCTTGTTTAATTTGGCATTAGTTAGCTTGTCCCTTTTCTATAGAGCATCTGTAATGCTCCACATTAACTGGGCCCTTTTGGGGTCTGAACAAGCCCCTCTTCTATCGGGATCAGTATCCCAGAACTGTATACTGAATACATCTTCTAGGCATACAGAGTTGGAAGCGAACCTGCTGATCCCACTGTGCCCCAGAGCTACTGCGTGGGGAACCCCTCTTTGGCATAGTCTTCCTCTTCTTGAGCTATCGGAGGCCATTACTATAAACGCTAACTGGATAGGGCACTTTCCCTAATTATAAAACAACAAACGGGGACACGACAATCACAGTATACTTATCTATACACAGAAACATATTTACATAACTAACTATGAGGAACCCGAGTTCTAGAACCTTCATTGGGCTATATATACCCCGATGGTGACACAGGTCACCAGACAAAGTGGGCGTGGCTTCTTTTCTGGCAAGTCACTCTGTGCCTTGGGATGGGAGCCCACACAGTTAACACCTTATAGGCCGTTAACCCCTTAACTGGAATAGTAGTCCCACAGGTTGGCTATATGTCCTTGGGAATTTGCCAAACGCATATTTGCCGTGTTGGATATGTGCTGTGAATAGATGGATAACATCCTGTAGGCGAAGAGGCAAAAGGTTTGTGTACAGTTTACTTTCCATTCATTTGTAGTACAAAGCAGCATTTACCTACAGCTCAAGGTGGAAATGGGCACATTTCAAATAATTTCCAGTGATCACTGATAAGTCCAGTTTAGCACCAAGGAATTGTTGGTGCTCAATGCTTAGGTCTGCTTGTTACTTAAAGGAAATACATTAAAGTATTAGTCCTAAAATACATTTTTCGGAGCTCTTGACATTTAAAAAACTAAAGTAAAAAACTCCAAAATGGGCATCTATAAAAATGTATTCATTTTGACTTATTAGTACAGACGTATGAAAATAAGAAGGAAAAAGCATGGGTGTTTCTGAAATGCTGCACATAAAGGTCCATACACAGTGATATGCCCTAAGTCACCTTCTGGTGCTGAAAGTCACCTTACAGCCCAATCAAATGAATGGTGTCTTCCACCGCCAGATGGTGGCTTACTAAATACAGTATGTTACAACAGTGAATACAAGAATATATTGTATTGCTTGCAGAATATAAAATATTATTATTTTCATTATGGCTGTATTGCTAGTGGCATCTGTAGATCACTACAAGATGCACTTAAGAGAATACATATTCTAAGCAATGTGTATTATTGATATTTTTCAAGGAATTTTTAGCTTCCATTCAAAAATTATACAACGCAGACTTGGGAACTGTTGACTTCCTAACCGCCGTGGAAGAATCCCGAAAGGAAATCAACCAATGGGTTGCAGAACAGACGAAAGGTAATATTTAGCATTGCTATTTAATACAGGACACTATACAGAACTCAACAAAAGAACATTTGTAGTACTTATGTTTTTAAGTTGCAGTCAAACTACTGAGTTTTACTGTAGTGGGACATGCACAACCCACCCGTGGCAAAAGTGGGCATTATTTTGAATCAGGCGTGCCCAACCAGAGAGCTATCACAATATTTCACCAGCTGAAGTGCACCACAGGTTACAATAACGTTGGCTATATTTGTATGTGGAAGCTGCATAAAGTGACATGAAAACACAAAGCGTTTGGTGTGCATTAAAGGCTTGTCATCCATGACAGGTTTCTGGTGGGAGAGAATTTGTCTCAGGAGCTTAAGTGAAAGTGTATCTTCCTAATGCATGTGGATGACGCCCTCATTTACTCCTGTCTGGGAACCCATTTTCTTCATCTAGACGTTTGTTTATAACGGTTTGCCCGTCTTAAACTGCTAAAACAGTTATTGAATCTTATTATTCTAGCTTAACTATGAGCAAAGCATGTAATGAATTGAGGACAATTTATCATAATGCTAGGTGTCTTGGCTGCATACTGTCAGTGTACCCCGTTAAAAACCGTTGACAGTACATTCACTTAGTTAGGTCAAAAGGCTTAGACCCACAAAAAGCTGCTAAGCTTTAGCATTCATATAAGAGAAAAGGCATGCTAAAGCTTAGCACCCTTTTGTGGATCTGGGCCAAAATCTACTTTATTTAGCGTCCCAGACAACTTTCACTAATTTGGAGCTGGTTTCACTAATGTTTAACATCTGCAATCTAATAGACTTTAGTTATGTTTCACTGATCTCCAAAAAGTTTTTAGTAGTCCAGAATTCCCATATTTCACCGAGTTTAGTCCTTGCAAGTTGATATCTATACCCAAGGCTGCCGAAAGCAGTGGGTAGAGCCGGAACAACCATCCCGGACCTGGTAGCTGCGAGGGTACTAGCCAGTGCTGGAAGTTGAGCCTGGCCAGGGGTCAGGCCCAACTTCTGCAATCTGCTGCTGGGCCTCTGATTGCCGCCAGGCCCCAGTTCTCCCCAGCTGCTGCGGGCCCCTCTCACTTGCCGGCCTCCCTCTACCGCCGGTGCACACAGCTGGGCCCCCCTGAAAGTCTGACTCAACTTCTGCACGCGGACCAGGGAGGCACCAGTGGTCTGAGACTACCCCCAATGTGTGTGTGTGTGTGTGTGTGTATGTGTGTGTGGAGGGGGTATTATTGTGTGTGTATTGGGTGGAGTCATTATTGTTGGGGTTATTGTGTGTGTGTGTGTATATGTGAGTGTGTTGGGAGGAAATTGTGTGTGGCCAGGGGTGAATTGAGTGATTGGGGGGTCATTGAGTGATATCTGAGCGGGGGTGGGGAAGTGTGAGAATAGAGGGAGTGTAAGAGAGGGGGGAGTTGGAGGAGGGAGACAGGGGAGGTGAGAGACTTAGGGGGGAAAGAAAAACACAGTGAGAGTCAGGTGTGAAAGAGGGGGGACTCGCAAGGCCGCCGACATGGGGGGCCCCGGGAAAGCTGTCAGCAGCCCTTTACATACATGACATTAACATAAATGTGGGTTTTATTGTCAAAGCCTATCAGCTGCAGAAGCAGGAAATATATTTTCCACCAGTTTTTCAGCTGGAAGGCTTTGATAAATAATTCTCACTGCCACTTCTAATGAACTGATTTATATAAAATCTGAAAAAGCTAAAATACGAACATTCGGGAGTTACATTGGATGAGGGGTCCTTGTGAACTGTAACAGTCTCCCCTCTTTCAATCTTCATTGTTTTGCAAATCAACAAAGAAGGAGCCTGAGTGGCTGATAGTAGGAAAGTAAACAGAAATAATGAATGTATTGTTGAACATTGCTGCTTCATCCCACATTTAACAACAACATGTTTCTTCTAGGTAAAATTCCTGATCTATTGTCTAAGGGGATAGTAGACGGCACCACCAAACTCGTGCTAGTAAATGCCATATACTTTAAAGGGGACTGGGCTGAGAAATTTAATGCAGAACAAACCACAGAAATGCCATTCCGATTAAATAAGGTAAAATGTCATATCACTGTTGCTGAGAATTACAGACAACATTCTTGGGGTCTTTTAACAAATGTATCTGTGTGTTGCATTTTGCACAGAATGAACAAAAAACAGTAAAAATGATGTATCAAAAGAAAAAGTTTCCCTTCGCCTTCATCCAAGAAATCAGATGTAGTATCCTGGAGCTTCCATACGCTGGACATGAACTCAGTATGATCATCATGCTGCCAGATAATATTAATGATGACACCACTGGGCTACAGCAGGTGACTAGATTACCACATTTTAATTACAAGATTGTCTGTTATCATTCCTTGTTTAGCTAATACCTTTGGTCTATTATACCCTGTATACTTTTGTATGAGCGACAGGCTGTATAACTATGTAAACAGTAGTACCCAACCGTTTTTTGTTTTTTCTTGTGTGCCCCCTGCTAGAAAGTCTTTGTTTGAAGCCCTAATTAATTAATCTTACTGCCTACTCATCAGACTATTGCTAACAAACCTGTTTGACTGATCCAAGGCAGTAAAGTGTCCTAAGCTTGTAGGGGTTACACATGCTTAATAAGGCCTGAAACTGTACCTTGCTCTGTGCAGACAGCATGGGTGGTATAGCTGTCACTTGCTGTGGGAGCTTCCAAAGTCCTGCCCCACAATGCCTTGCCATTGTGGATGCAAAGCATTGTGGAGAGCAACTTTGGAAACTACTGTTGTAATTGACAGCTATACAACCCACTGCCTGGGGTCCACCACTACATATTTTTGGGGGTACCCCTTGGATACACCTCATGAACCCCTATGGGTTCCCAAACCACCTGTTGAGAACCAAAGACGTAAAGCCTATAGAAGATGACCGTTTTAACTGGCACCTAGTTAAAACTAACCATATTAATAATTTAATAAAAAGCCTTAGTGTATATATGAATACAATAAAAAAGACAGAAAAGCCCAATGCTACATCCAATATGACAAAAACAATACACAGAGAAATACTTATATATTCTCTTGAAAAGGGGCCATTTAGTTAAACCCTTTGGCCAAAGCGTTATAAGCCTGCAAACCACATCAAGGCATGGCCATTAGTAGGTCCTAACACTACCTGATTAAAATTCTCATTTACCTCTATTTGGAGGGAGAATGACAACATTGGAGCTGTCCAAACCCAGTAAAATGAAAAAGACCTGCTAACTTTGAAAGTGGGGACGGGCGAGCTTAAACCCTTGGGGGGGAGGGGGCACTAACCTCCAAACAGCTGAGACCAGCTGGAAACAAAAGTTTGAGCTTGCTGGGATTTTGTGTGTATTATAGATGAATAATAAGATACCGACTAACAGTAAAACAAAAGACAGAAAAACATTGCTGTGCTATCTTAATGAATGTACTCACTACATTTGGATGACATAAGTGCTTTGCATAGGGAAAATTCTAATCGAATCTTTATAATTAAGTGAGTATCAATCCAACTTGGCCTTTTACCTAATAATATGTTTGTTTTTGTTTAGAAACAGTACTTTATTAATAATATTTCAGACTATACGTGTACGGTGTTTTGTTGACTGTTGTAGGCCTTTATGAAAACTTAAGCCTACTGTTGCTTCCCATCCATGTAACTAGCCTGCCTTCCCTTTTAACCATAGCTTGAAAAGGAGATGACCAAGGAAAAGATTCAGGAATGGACAGAAAACATGAGCTCCATTGATGTGCATGTGCATCTGCCCAAGTTTAAACTGGAAGACAGCTACAAACTCAAGTCAGAATTGGCTGCTCTGGGAGCGGTAGACATCTTTGACAGTGGCAGTGCAGACTTATCTGGGATGTCAGGAACACGCAGCCTGTTTTTATCCGAAGTTGTCCACAAGTCTTTTGTGGAGGTGAATGAAGAAGGCACTGAAGCAGCTGCTGCAACTGCTGGTATTGCAATGTTCTGCATGCTGATGGAAGAGGAATTCAATGCTGATCACCCTTTTCTATTCTTCATTCGCCACAATGCAACAAAAAGCATACTTTTCCTTGGCAGATATTCCTCTCCTTAGAAGAGGAGGCTGAGTAATGTCAAAATTGTCTAACTACTCTGTGCCACATTAAATATGTGAGAAAATACATTTTTTTTCTTTGAAAACAAAGTATCCACTTTTACAGGACCAATGTGACTTCTAAAATTCTGCATTAAACTAATAAACACAACTCATTATTTCACTGATATTTCAATTGCTTCTCATTTGTGTCATAAATAGTAAGATTTCTGTGTACCCTTTAGGCTACAGTTTGTTGCAATATATGCACAATTTTTCTAAATTAAACTGTCTTTTTCAGGATTAGATACGTTCTAATTAAAACAAATAATAATTACAAAGGACAATCTGCTGTACTTATGTTTTGTCAAAGAGAACGAACATTGTGATAAAGAGTCTCCATTCCTCCAATCCCATTACGGGGGCCAAGCCCCTAGATTATACTTAAAGCAATCCTTTATTTGATAAGTTACGGTTTTATTTTTACCAAGGACTCTGAATGAGCTGCATGTCAAACAATTGTTTCATCTACCCTTACCCCATTATGGGAGAAAAGAGTGGTTGTCCCGGCTCTTCCCCTCCCCCCTGGGTCCAACTACAATTTTACGCCCACCTGCAATTTTTTTAAAGGCCCCCTTTGTGTTTTTAAAGGCCCCCACAATAATGTGTTACGCTTTGAAATATAATGTAACATATCAGCTACAGCATTTCATAGACTGCAGCACAAAGTTAGAAAGCAGCCATTTCGTTAGGCACATAATCAGGATATGTACAGATTTATAACAGTTCACCAAATGATTGCCATCTTTGGTAAGAATGTAGAATTCTACTGTACATTGTCACATGTTTTACATATACAAATAAAGAAAAAAACAAGGGAAGTAGTATCGCTGCTTTAAAAACATCACTACCATTGGCTTATTTTGGTCTTCGACGGGATGAGAAAAAGGAGGAGATGAACGTGTTTTTACTACAGAATATTTGGAATTTCTATTTCATTGTGGCTGGAGAATCTTGAGACACTAATTTGTGCTATCTACTGTAGGTCCTTATGAAAGTAAAGGGGATGAAAAACAAACATAACATTTCTGGTCTTACAAAACTTATAGCAAGAAATCCAGGTCACTAAACTCCAGTATTTGTCCACACTTACAGATGTAGCAAAACGTACGTTCGCAAGAGCCGCGATAGAAAAAGCAAAAAATCTGTGACTCCGGAGACAGCGTCTGCCGCAGTCACACTGTGGGGGGTCCCACATAGCATTAATCCTCCAGCGCCGGAGCTGCCGAAGTCACACTGTGTGGAGGGTCCCACAAACTGTTAATCCTCCAGCGCCGGGCTTCTGCGGTCACATTGCGGGGGGTGGGGCGGTGTTTGGGTCCCAAACAGCATTAATCCTCCAGTGCCAGGGCTGCCGCGGTCATGTGCCCCAGTTCCGAATACAGTCTTCTGTGGTACGTATGTACATTTTCTCAAACAAGGTGATGAGAATTGTGCATATATGGTATATGTCATTGTGTTGTTCAGAGTGAAATTAGAAAACAAAACCCAGACAAAAACCAAATTGCCTGGTTCTCTGTAGGACCCATTCTATTACTGGTATCATTTATTTATAAAGCACCAACATATTCTGCAGTGCAGCACAGTGAGAGAACAGTAATTACGTTAGGTAGAATGATATACAAATAAGAACAAACACAAACCGAAACAAAAGATACTGAGGGCCCGGCTGGTGAGAGTGTACAATCTACAGGGAATAAGTGGCACAGTTGAAACAAAAAGTATAATTGGCCATTCAATGTAAGACTGAATATGCTTTAGGATGAAGTTTGGTCCAGCCACCTACAGTAGCTGGTCCCATTTCTGGATGTGTTATTTAAAGTCGTGCGTTTTCAGTGTGCATTTTAAAAATCTGAAAGCTGGAGGAGAGTCCATGCGTTGCGTGGTAGGGAATTCCAGAGAGGGCGTTCCACGGGGAGAGGGAATCTTGCCGGTGGGGGTGAGAGGAGGGTTTTAAGGGAGGAAGAGAGGTGTACGTCATGGGCATAAATGAGGGGTAATTTAGGGGAGTTTTTGGAGGTGACGGCTGAGATGTAACGGGGCAACATCATTGAGGGCTTTGTAGAGGTTATGGGAAACCAGTGTAGGACTTTACATAGTGTTGCAGCAGATGAAGAGTAGTGAGTGAGGTAGATAAAAGAAAAACAATCAAATGCGCAACAAATTATTAAAACGATAAGTGCATACAGTAATACAACCCAACTGTCCCTGCAGCTGAGGTCCACTCCCTCACCCAGAGAGAAAATACAAAGTCTAGAAAGAAGAAGAACCTATAGTGCAAAAAGGACAAAAAAAAACCTAGTGTAATCTTCTTAGACAGGGAAAGTCCCCACTCAAATGAATAGAACTGACAAGAGGATGGTTAATTCAAGCGTGTAGCTGGAAACCCAATAGATCACATGGATAAACTGTTGGGCCTCTCTTCTTATATGTTGGTGATTATTCTTCCATGGGATTAGAAGTCAATATGGAAGGGGATATAGCAAAGGGCAAACATAGCATAATTCCGTTTAATAAAATAAATATTAATAACAAGCAATTGCACGGTGCACTCACAGATATTTAGATTAAAAAAAATGCGGATTACAGTACACCCGACTGTCTGGCAACAGTGATCCTATTTCCTCTCCTCAGCATTGACTGGTGCTCCAGATCATGGACACTTCCTCATTCTCTGGTATGGAATCCGTCTCACAAGAAGGGCAGGTAGTGTCAGCTGGAATCTCTCTCCGGTCGTGGCAGTCCATTCTCCTCAGCGTTCGTGATCGATCTGGATCACAGATACTTCCGCATCACCTGGTGGGAGATCTCATCTCATGAGATTTGGAAATTGGTCAGCTTGGCTCTCGCTGTTCTGCGTTTGATCATTCTACTTGTTTCGTTTAGGCTTCCTCGGGGGTGCTCATGTGAGGTAGAGAAGTCTAGCAGTAGGATTCTGGATGGATTATAGTGGGGACATTCAGATGAGGGGAATGCCAACTAGGAGGAGGCTGCAATAGCTGAGCCGGGAAGAGATGATTGAGTGAATTAACATTTTGTTTGTGTCTTGAGTGAGAAAAGGGTGCCTATTCTGGTGATATTTTATAGATGGAAGTGACAGGACTTAATGAGGTACTGAATGTGAAGAAAGAAGGAAAGGGCAGAGACAAAGTTGACTCCCAAGCAGCGGATTTGGGAGTGTTGACAAGATTGTGGCGTTATTGACAGGGAGGGAGTGTAGCGTAACAGTGGAAGGTGGAAAGATTTGAAGTTCTGTTTAAGCTTCAGGTAGCTGTGGGACATCTAGGGGTTAAGGTTATGGCTTTTAGGTTAATGGGTTGGGGTAAAGGGTTTTTAGAGTAAGGGTCCAATTAGTGGTAAGGGGTTAAAGTTAGAGACTTACCTTCACGGTGGAATGGCTGATGGCTAGCTGTACCCTGCGGCCGATTGGCAGCAGCTGAATGCCGGTCGCTCATTGGCTGTGGCAAGATGCCCACGCCGATACGTCCTAGGCCGGATGAAAATGAACTGTAGTATAGAGAAGTTGCCAGGTCATAACAGAGAAGGGAGCTGTAATGATGTGGAAAATTGGAGAGGGTCTAGAGCAGAGGAGGGCAATGTTTTTTTCAGGTGTAACAATAAATCGGCACAAATTTTTGGGGCGGGTTACTGTCTTACTTCCCCCTACATCCATTTTAAATTAATACAGTAGCTAAACCTAAATGAAATAATGTCAAAAGTAACAAGGATAATAAAAACATTAAAATATTACAACTTTTTTGAGAAATGAAAACTTAAATCGTAATAAAAAAAATTAAAAAATCTGAATGTAAAATGTCTCAATGGGATTTCCGAACTTCCATTTCAGGTAACAGTTTCTCATTTTAGGATTGATGATCAAGGTGGAAAACAGACGCAGAGCCCACGGTCTGTCAGATCTGTACTTATTTATAACAAAGTCCATTGCTGAAAACATCCGCTCACAAAATAAATATGGGCAATAATTACATTCAAATTAGATTTGCCTTATTTAAATTGATTTGATTATTTTGTTTAATTGTTAAATAAGTTTATAAATGTATGTTTATATTTATGTTTCCCCAGTCAAGTTTTTTTAATTTTAAGGATTTGGTATTGTTCCTTTCCTTAATTTGATGTTTCTTTTTTATTCCATCACGTACAGTAGTCCATTCCAAAAGCTGTGGCGGTTTCTGTGTGTGCATGTGGAATTCAGTATTGTGGAGTGAGACTGAAGGTTAGGAGGTGGTGCTCAGGGAGAGGAGAAGAGACTTACATAAGTTAGAGACTACTCCGAAGAGAAAATAAGGTCAAGCGAGTCTCCATTGCAGTGAGCATGAGAGGTAGACTCCTTTGAGAGACCAAAGGAGGTGGTTAAGGAAAGAAATTGGGAGGCGGCAGAGGTTATCAATAGGAATGTTAAAGTCTCCCAAGAAGAGTGTAGGTATCTCAGATGAGAAAAAGGAAGTGCACTAGGCAACAAAATTATCAAAAAAATTGATAGGCTGGTTCAGGAGTGTGATGAATGACAGCAGCACAGAGGGAGAGGAAAGAACAGAAGGGCAGTGTGAACTTCAAAGCATAAGAGAGAGGGAGGGAACAAGGGGTTATGATTTGAAATGGGCAGAGTGGAAAAGTAGAATCTAAAAACAAAAACTCCTGAAAAAGTTGCACAGCTATGAAATGCATAGGGGTATGCTCTTTTTTGTTGGTGTGTAACATTCAGCATGTGCATAGACACTCCCGGGTGTAAAGACCATAGCTTGTTTCAAGTTGATATTTGAGTGGAACGCAAAGTAGTAGAAATTGATCGCTACTCAGCGATGCCACAACAATGTTAGCACTAAGTCTGCAACACTCAGGAACGCCACTCATGGAAAGCACGTCCCAGAGGATAACCTGATAATGGAGACGCCGTAGTATACATCTTTGAGAGTCTTTTTACCATTTTTAACCTTTGAACCTTCTTCTAGATTCAGCAGCACTGTTGGATTGAAACATTGGACTTTTACCGTCTCTGTTACGCTATTATATGCCCAAACGTTTATATATTTTTAGAGAATCTAATTTAGATTTTCGATATTTGTAAGATCTAGATTTGTTTCACTTATTGTATATAACATATAGACCCTTATTTATTTATATTACTACCGGTATATATTTTTCACTTACTTGGGGTGTTTTATTCAGAGCACAATCTTTTTGGGTAGACACCCACCCAGATTTTAAATTAGACTTATTTTTTGTTCCAGCTTCTCATCTGGCAGGGTGTCTCTTCCTATCTATTTTTTGGGAAAGTAGAATACGTGTTGTGCCTCTCTGTCTCCAGGTCTGGGGGTTTGGAAAGACCATCATAGGAGAGTGTAGCAGGAGAGGCGGTGTCTGATGGGGTGAGCCAGGTTTTTGTAATGAGTAGAAGGTTCAGAGAGTTGGAAATGAATAAACCATACTAGAATGTTACACATTTTAAACATTACACATTACTTCCATCCAGTCCTGCGGCTCTGCCTGCCAGCTCGTGTGCACAGACACACTGTAGTCAGATATATTCTGCATGGACAATCACAAAATACAAAGGCTCCATTCACTACATGCTACCGATGGTCAGCAATTTCAGGTGGATTATGGAGACACTATCCTGGACAAAACCATTTTCAAACAAACAGCTGAGCTTTTCACACTCCCTTGATCCCGTTAAGCATCTGTAACATTTCCATTTTATTTGTGCTTATGTATTTTTTGCAACGCTTTCATACACTATACATTTCATTGCAAATTAGTTAAATGCGACCACAACTCTTTGCAGAAGATTGCCACGACCAGGCGTTGCCAAATACTCCATTGTTTTGAGTAGTGCTGTTAGTCTGCAAATCGTTCTGCTACACTGCCTTTATCAGAATGATGTTTCATTAACACATTGGTGGAATTTAATCCTCTTCTCTTCCACAGAAGGTAGTGAAGGGGTTAACTCAAACTCCAATTCTGAAATACTTTTAAAAGGGTTGCTTATTAAGATTCAAAGTTGCCACTTTTCAAGCTAAATGAAGTTAGGCCCAGGTTTACTTAAGATCAAGTGATCCTTCTGGTGTGTGGTGTTCTTAGCAGTGTGTATTATATCTTGCCCTAAGAGTCTTTTGGAACATACTGTACATATGTTAACATCACATTTGGAAGCTGTTTTGTTTTGAAATTTCCTCACGTGGATTTGCAATGTGGGAAATAGATATATGGTGCTATACGAGTAGCTGGGGGGGGGGGGGGGTCACCTGACACACTCTATATTGAGATGTAGTATGTTTGCAGGCCTGTTTTTCCAGAATGCTATATGGATAGAAAAATGCAGGGATGATGTGAGAACATGGAGTCCAGTTGGCAAGACTGGCACCACATCCACCAGAAGCGAATGGGAACTGAAATATCAAAGGCCCTTGGAAGATTACAATGTAATACTAATTATGTATTCAGGTGTAGTGGTGCTGCAAGAGGCGGATTTTATTTATGTGCAATGCATCTAGTTTGTGTAACAAAAGTCGTCACAACAGAAAGATAGGGACGTTTTGTTGTGCTCTGATTAACAACAAAGAAGATAGACAGAATCAATGTGCCCAAATCCTAAGTCACACATTAGCTTTATATATATTTTTTAAACAATATATTTTTTAAAGGTTTTGTATCAGTATAAAATATACATATCAACCTTTATCAAACCAACATAAAACTGTTTCCTTTCCTATATTGATAGTAACAGACACCAACACTTCTGATTGGAAATTAGCAAGAGAAGTAACAACACAATTTGTCCCCTTCTTTCCCAGCTTCAGACTCAGAAGACCCAGCATCTAGATCCCAATACAGGCATACCCCGCATTAACATACGCAATGGGACCGGAGCATGTATGTAAAGCGAAAATGTACTTAAAGTGAAGCACTACCTTTTCCCACTTATTGATGCATGTACTGTACTGCAATCGTTATATACGTGCATAACTGATGTAAATAACGCATTTGTAACAGGCTCTATAGTCTCCCCGCTTGCGCACAGCTTCGGTACAGGTAGGGAGCCGGTATTGCTGTTCAGGACGTGATGACAGGCGCATGCGTGAGCTGCCGTTTGCCTATTGGGCGATATGTACTTACTCGCGAGTGTACTTAAAGTGAGTGTACTTAAAGCGGGGTATGCCTGTATATCAATTAGCACAATTCTGTTTTGAAAGATGTGTATAACTGTCAGGGTAGACCAGGTTTTTTAACACCATTTATATTTAAGGGATCAATCACAGGGCGAAACAAAGCAGTGAAATAAAATTAGGTTTATTTTGGATAAATCCTCGGAAACACACAAAAATACAAAATACAAAAATATACACACTTACGGGGGCTTGGGGAATGAGATCTACCTTTCCTAGGTGTAGGGACCCACTTCAAATGGGTTTCCCCTGTCCGCTTCTCTGCTTCTGGATATCAGAGTGTGGAACACCCAGCAACCACTCTGACTTGTATCTCCAGCTGGTCACAATTCAACTTCACACTCCTTCCCAGAGTGTCTCTCAGATGGTCTTTTCCACATTCCTTCCCAGAGTCTCTCTCTCTCTGTTAGTCTCCTGCTCTGACCAGCAGTGTTCCTTATATACAGGAAAAAACAAAAATAAAGTGCGCCAAATGGGATGTAACTGTGAATAGAGGCTATGTGATAAAACAAAATACAAAAAAACAAAAAACATGTGACATGAACCAGTCCGGCGCGTGTAGGGTCTTGCTAACAGAAGTAGATGAGTAAGATAGCCACAACCCAATGAATGACGCAGCTTCTTAATACAGGGAACCCCAGTCCCTGATGAGACCGTTACAGCAAAGAAGAAAAAGAGTTAGAAGCGCAGTCAAAATGGGGTAGTGGTCAAACTAAACACCTTTATTAAAAATCGTGTCCCAGGGATCACCCTCTAGGACAACAAAAGCATGATGATCAATACATAGACAATAATGTTTAAAAACTGTGCAGATGAAGCTGTTGTGCAATTGCACTCAATGGGTCTCCAAGGGGTTAAAAACGGGAGAATCCCGGTGAAAAGTCAGAGTCCTGCAAGCTGTGCACTGCCCGGGCAGATTTTAATATAGAGGGGTACCCCAGGGTTGAGCCAATGCTCGATATGCTCACCCTGTATTCACTGCTGGTCCATGGGGGTCCGGTAGCTTTCTTCAATCCCGAAATCTGCTCCGGTGCACGCTGCACAGATGCACGATGACACACGATAACACACAGCCCTCTGGGTGTCCGGGTCTGATGTCACTTCCGGCCGTGACGCACAGACCCTTCCCGGTAGTCTCTGGGCTGCGTCCGTCAGCTCTCCTCCTCCTTGTGGTTGCCGATGAACAGGCAAACAAACTTGAACAGGTGCTACTGGCTGGAGCCCAATGTATGATGTTGCTTGCTCCGCTCCACTGCACTGAATGAGAGCAAAAATGGAACAATACACTCTAACTTTAAACCTAGGTCCAACTTTTACCCAACACAATCTAAAGGTCCCAATGTAGAGGTGTTTTTCGATCTTGTTCTGAAAGACTTGGAGTCCCTTTGTGAGCACCCCCCTAAGACAAGACCCAATCTAACAGCAACAGAAGCTAAAGCTGTTGATGATTTAAAAAATAATCAAAACATCATTATCCGTCAGGCGGATAAAGGTGGAGGGATAGTAATACAGGATAGAATTGATTATGTGTCAGAAACCCTCAGGATTTTGGGAGAGGGGGAGTCATATTCCATTCTTAAGACAGACCCACTTATTATCTTCCAAAAAAATCTTTTGCAATTATTAAAGAATGGGAAGCAGCAAGGTGTACTGAATCAATCAGAATTTAAATTTCTTTATGTGGAAAACCCAAGTACACCAATAATGTACCACCTACCCAAGATACATAAGAGTCTCACGAACCCGCCAGGTCGCCCAATTATCTCGGGAATCAATTCACTAACTTCAAATTTGTCCGAATTCGTTGACTCATTCCTTCAGACACATGTAAAGAGTTTGAAATCTTATACAAGGGATACCAAACACATTTTAGATATATTGGGGAATATGAAATGGGCTGACGATCTTATATGGGTAACCTGTGACGTCACTGCATTATATACAAGTATTATTCATGAGAAGGGAATAGAAGCAGTTGAATATTTTTTAAAACAGGACCCTTTTATGAGTATTGAGCAACGATCGTTTATCATGAAAAGTACACAGTTTTTAAACATTATTGTCTATGTATTGATCATCATGCTTTTGTTGTCCTAGAGGGTGATCCCTGGGACACGATTTTTAATAAAGGTGTTTAGTTTGACCACTACCCCATTTTGACTGCGCTTCTAACTCTTTTTCTTCTTTAGTGTTCCTTATATACCCGTTGGTGGCTATCCTTTAACATTGAGCAAGGGTAGCCAGCCAAGAGAAACAGTGCCTGGGGCTCAGACCTGGTTACTTATTCTATAAACTAGTGCCCTCCTTTGGTCTATCATATCTTTTCCATGGAACAGTTTAGCAAAAGGGATTACAGAAAACTCCCTCCATAAAAATTATAGGAACAGGCACATAACATCATTTACATTTGCAGGGCTGACATGTTAATTTCATCACCACACAATACCAACTACTGTATCTAATCTGGGAGGAACTGCTAACACAGGCATAAATACAGACATAAGGTAATTATGTAAAAGACAGGACTTAGAATTACACACAGCTAACCCAAATTACATCATGACAATACCAGCTTTCTAACTGGGGGAAGGATTGTCACAAGAAATAGAAGAATACATGCTTTGAAATACATTTACACGTCCCCTGTTCTTCCCAAGATATTAAAGACATTTGGCTGGGTGAAATATTACTAGGACAGCCAAGTTACACTTTTTTTAGGGGTATATAGCTGGGATTTCTCTTTATTAGTTGCCCCAGCTACCCCTACCGTCACAATAACTTCCAGCGAAGAACTTAAATCCAATCTTATACTTAAAATATAGATTCTGACAGAGGAGCATGCGCGATGTGAATGATAGTGGTTGCTCAGTGAAGAAGCTCTTCTCGCGGCCAGGTGAAACCCCATAAACATACAGCCAAAACCCCTGAAACTCATCAAAAAAATACAGCAATGCAGTAGGAAGGTGTAGCCACAGATTTAGAAGTGCAGCGCACAGCGATGAACTGGATCCACAGGACAGCAGCAGTGTGATGAAGATAAAAATTCTTTATTGAGAAGTCATGGTGCAGACAGGTATGGGTGCAGGAAAAAAACTCTGTCTCTAACGCGTTTTACGCCTTACTGGCGCTTCGTCGGAGACGGAGACGAAGCGCCAGTAAGGCGTGAAACGCGTTAGAGACAGAGGTTTTTTCCTGCACCCATACCTGTCTGCACCATGACTTCTCAATAAAGAATTTTTATCTTCATCACACTGCTGCTGTCCTGTGGATCCAGTTCATCGCTGTGCGCTGCACTTCTACATCTGTGGCTACCCGAATCATTTCTACCAGCAGGAGCACGCTTTCCAGAAGGCACAATGGGCAAGGTCACGTGAGTTGTACCTTTAAATAGTACATAGAGGTATTTTATTGGTGTGTTTATTCAAGTGTCAGTACCAGTCCACATTTGGCAGTGAGGGGGTGGAGCTCATATATCTCCATTACCCACACTCACCAGGACATTTATTCAGGTCACAGACTACATACGCACCCATATATACCTCACTCATTTATATACCTTATACCCAGCCTATTCCCTTCAATCAAGAAATCATTGTTAATTACAGAGCATGTCACTTGAGCACTATATTTGAACAATGTTCTTCTACCCGGCAGTAGGAAGGTGGGTAATACTAATGAATGCTCCCCAAATATATACAATCTCAGCAGATGTCAGAGGTATCTGAGGCAGGAAGGGATCCCTGATCAGAGGAAAGTTTGCACCTCACACAGTGACGATGCACACAAGGCCAATATACGTACTGAAAAAGAACCCCCACTTAGGATAGAGGAAATAGGAGGCCTTTTGATAACAAAGGCTCTATTCAGAGAAGAAATATAAGCAGCATTAAAAAATGTGAATAGGGACATCTCTTCCCTACGAGAACGTACAAACACGCTTGAGACCAAAATGCATTAACTGGTAGATTTACATGATTCCCTGCCACAAAAAGTCCAAGAGTCCAGAGATTTAATTGCAGAATGATAGGAAATAAAAAGACCCTGGAAAGCCGATCCCACAGAAACAATGTCTGAATCAGAGGCATAACATAATAGGCAAGCCAATTAGAGCCTCATCTATTCTGACTGACAAGCACCTCATCCCTAACACAGATCCTGAAATGTACCACCTGAACAGGGCCCACACAGCCCTCAGGAGTCGCACTAAAAATGAGGAAAAAGCAAGAGACATAATACTATGCTTCTTGTACCTTAAAGTAAAAGAAGACTTACTAAAGGCAGCAAGAAATGCAAAGAGAAAATAATTTGAAGGCTCATACCTGTAGATATACCCAGATCTCTCCCCATTCACATTAGCATGAGGGAACTACAACCTATAACAGCACAACTGAGAGACAAAGAAATTAAATATAGGTGGGGATTTCCCTTCCGCCCAATAGTATAGCATGGAGGCCTAATGAGATCAGCCTAAAATCTACTAGAGGCAGAACTACTACTAAAAGAACTGGGCCTGCAATGGATCACACCACACAGATTCCCGGCCAGGATCAGGCCAGTGGCGTAACCCTCGAAAGGACCTGGAAGCAAAACAAGATGCTTTGAAGATGATGACCCACGCTTAATGACAGAGGATGACAGAGTGCACAGACAGATTCATAAGAAGTGGACAGTATATACACACATCCTCTTCATTTGTACTCCTTTAAGAAGATAAGCTGGACTGGATGGATCACACTACACAAATGACCCCTGGAGACATTCATAGAGATGGAACTGGACATGGATGTAGAATCTGAGAGAGGAAGGTCCCCTCTATATCCTTTTACATCATTGATTGGACAGTAAGACTTGTGCCAGTAAAAGAATATAGATGTTCAATATCATCTAAATATATGTGTAACGGCTGGACCCCCCTTGTCTGACCCACCCAATCTCACATTGGCCCTTGTGGTCTAACCGGTCCCCATTACAAGGTCGTGTGTGGTGGTGCACCTGCAAGTAACAGGACTCCTGAGTCTCCCGCTTGGTGTTATTAGAGGATATCATCAGGACAGGTAGCTGAGGTAGTGGTTACGAGTCCAACTTACTTCACGTGCAGCGCCTCCACCTCATCAGGATCTATGCTTCCGCAGGGAGATGGTCCTGGTGAGGAACTCCTTCTCGGTGGTGACCGCCACTGTAGAGTAACTTCACACTCACACAGTGGAGGTATCTTTGAACATGACATCTTTATTGTAGTGTAACGGCTGGACCCCCCTTGTCTGACCCACCCAATCTCACATTGGCCCGTGTGGACTAACCGGTCCCCATTACAAGGTCGTGTGTGGTGGTGCAGCTGCAAGTAACAGGACTCCTGAGTCTCCCGCTTGGTGTTATTAGAGGATATCATCAGGACAGGTAGCTGAGGTAGTGGTTACGAGTCCAACTTACTTCACGTGCAGCGCCTCCACCTCATCAGGATCTATGCTTCCGCAGGGAGATGGTCCTGTGAGGAACTCCTTCTCGGTGGTGACCGCCACTGTAGAGTAACTTCACACTCACACAGTGGAGGTATCTTTGAACATGACATCTTTATTGTAGGTTTGGATGTAGCAGACTGCCCCATGCAGCTGCCGGCTCTAGCCGCACATCTCTCCGTGCTGTCCCTTTGCCAGGTACGCCCTCCCGTATTGAAGTGGGATTCCCTTTCTCCTAGGGAGATCACCGCTGCGCCAGGTCCCTGGACACAGTGTGGCTTAGACAGACTTGATTGGTCACTCTGCTACCGCTAGTTACAGCACTAGGGTCACAAAAGTATTCCTCCAATCCCTTATGCAGGAAGATACATTCTACCAGATGCTTCTCTGCCAACCTTTCAACAACACTAACTGACAGTGTTGTGCCCTTTATACCTCAGGGGGCAGGCGCATCTCTGATGTCACTATCCAGGGACTCAGAGCATACAGCCACTCCCTTCCTTACACAGGGCACCACACCAGGGTGTGAGGGAAAACCTCCATAACTACTGTTGGCAGACCTGTACTTACCAGGACTTACTGCCAACAGGGAAGATGTACGCAGTCATTATTATGCATGGCTACATATGCATAAGGGGCCGGCTTGATGGTGGTGACATTGCACCGAGCTCCATGCTTACAGAGGCCCCGTGCTCTTCGCAACAACAATAAAGCTGATTGCCGAGAGAGCGTGGGGGCCTCTGCAACGGTCTCTTACCTGTCCGGTAGCATCTCCTCCTTCAGCATGCCGTTATCATGATGCCGCAATGTCAAATAGCGTCACGTTGCCATGATGTGACACCATGACATCACGACGCTGCAACGTCTGAGGAGATGCCGCGCCGGACCAGGTAAGAGGCTCCGCGAAAGCCCCTGCACCGTGCCCCGCAAAAGAACAAGCCGGCTCTGTGCATAAGGTAAAGTTACCACATGAAGAGGATAGGGAATAAAGCCAGAGAAGGTCAAGAAAGAAAAAAACACTAATTATGTCTGTCCACAAAAGAAGGTATTGAGTTTACGATAGCAGTTGTTAATTGGTTTCACCTGGACGTAGTACCTGACAGTGACCCAGCTCGTGGTATGCTCACCTCACATCCACAAGCCCACCTTTTCCCCTTAGATGGGACCACACCCCTGGGGCTTTGGACTTGGATGGAGATCCATCCAAGTTATTACCCCCCTGCCCATCCCTTTACGATTCAGAAGGTGAAGTTTAAAGTTAAGTTTGTTTGTTGAAATTATGGAGAGATGCCTGTGCTGAAAAAGGAACAATTTTGTATAGACATTAGCATCCTAAAATATATCCGTAAGACTAATCAGTCTAAAGGCCCTTGTGATGAAGGGGGTACGAGTGTCAGACCCAACAGGGTAGGAACCCGCATCCCTGTTATTCAGGGCTGGATATCTAACTTTAAACTAACCCATACAGTACAACAGAACAATGCGTACAGTAGTTTGGTTATATGTACATCTAACCCCTCTTTACCCAGCTAAAAAAGAGAGTGCTAGATTGAGGTGTCTTATATACAACTCAGTGTCTCTAATTTCCTTCTCTGGCAAACATTTCTCTGAGGAAGTTGGGCAACAACTGTTCCCTAGGCAGGATATGAACAAAAGGGGAACATAGTATTTATTTTCAGTCTTCATAATACTGTATGTGTCTAGTAATTGTTTCTTAACCAGAGCCTCTGGTTTCTCTTATGCTAGTTACATCAGCACACTTTACTGAAACCTGAGTGGATATAGACATGAATTAATCTTTGCAAACACCTTGGCCCCTAAACATACTTGAGAAATTAATCCATAAAAAATATTACATATGTACATTTTTACTCCAAACTTTAATTTTGTTATAAAGGATCCCAATCAGACCACAAAGTCTCCAAAATTCTTCCGAATTTTAAGGTGTCTGAATTGTTAAATATAAGAATTTTATTCATGCATTTATCACATGTTTTTATTTATTTTGAGATGCTCCGTATATTCTTCTGTAGTCTGGCTTCTCAAAACTTTTGGAAGTTCACCTAAATTGTAAAATCCAATTTTAACAGGTAGAATTGTAAACAACACACACACTTAAATTTTAAAAGTGATCATCTGAAATTGCACTGGTAGTATGCTTACAATAAATGTTTTTAGTTTAATGCATTGAGCAGCCCACTAAAGGTTCATGCATTTTGTGTGAATCTAACAAATTTGGCATTTAGGTCTAGAAATGGACGAATTTTCTGCAAATTGTCTGGTTCCTTTGAGTCACGGATTTCTGCAAATCAGTCTCAAGAAGTGAAAAACACCTGTTTTTTTCCATCAACGACAATCCGCACGCCTTATTAAATATGCTTCTCTATCCCAGAAGTGGAGGGACGTTTGAGGGGATAGAATACACACATACACACACACCAAAACATATAAACAAAATAAAATGTCTAACAGGTTTTCAAAAAAAGGATATAAGTTAGCTGGTATAAATTCCTGGAGTCTCAGCTGCTTCATGAAGGAATAATAAATTGCAAGCGAATCAATAAAACAGATGCAGTTTTGGAGGAGATTGATATACCTCACCAGTGTCCAATCAATCTCATCCCCAGCTGCACCGGGGATCCAGCTTTGAGTATACCTACTCACACCAGTCTGATGTTAATTGCATTTACTGCAATTTACCTACCTACACTTACAGTATTAGTGATATTAACCGTTATCTCCACCCTTTATCCCCACCCCCAGCCCCCAGCCCCCAGCCCCCAGCCCCCAGCCGGGCCTCACACTGTTTCGACCTTAATGGGTCTCATCAGTGTGGGGTTGGTTACACTGGCTATGCAATGAAGCAATGAGAATGGGGTTTACCATACTTAGTTAAGTTAATGTGGGTAAAAAAAAGTGACAAAAACCCTCCACAGCAAAGCATATAGCAAATGGAAATATTACTGTATGCTCATTTGCATGTCTTAGACAGGTCTGCAACCCCGCCTTTCACAATTATCACCCAGCATACAGCACTTCCACTGCAGCAAGGGATTCTGGAAAATGACATGCAAATGGACACACAGTGTCACCTTTTGCTTCAAAACCATTTTTAACATGGTTCCCTATAGGCTTAAGCTTGCTGCATGGTCACAGCTTTGAGGACAGCCAGGGTTAAGATGCATAGCCAGAACACACACACACACACACACACACACACACACACACACACACACACACACACACACACACACACACACACACACACACACACACACACACACACACACACACACACACACACACACACACACACACACACACACACACACACACACTGTACATAACTAGGGACACTTATTACATTTGAAAGGTCTCATGATTGAGGCGTTACAATTGTTGCCTTTTGTTGTACTGTTCACAGAGAATGTGTATCTGTGCAATGCTACCATCTTGTGGTCAATTTTAGTTTCAACAGAACATGTCATCTAATTTATGTCAATGTAGACATGCATTACCTAATGCAATTGTCTACAGATGGTAAATATAGGAAAATGTACACAACTGTGATAAGAAAGAAATGTATATTACAGATGATATATAACTTGATCATTAATACGAGTTATACATTTAATATCTTAACCTTAAGCGAATAGTCATACGCCCATAATATATATTTTCTTTATCTATGCACGCAATGTCTTGTATATAATGTATACCCTGTTCATTTATGTAACTGTATTTGTAACCATGTATTATTTGTTTTACTCTGTGCCCAGGACATACTTGAAAACGAGAGGTAACTCTCAATGTATTACTTCCTGGTAAAATATTTTATAAATAATATGGTGTCTTCCGTTTCCAAGATTTGTCTAATGGAATAGCATAGTAAACCGCTTAATAGCTATGATGTTAAGCTTAAAACCTGGAGATAAAAAAACAAACAAGGAGACAGGATAGGCTTGTACAAAATATTATACATGGCATAGAAAGAATAAATGGTAACTACCAGTTCCCTAATTCATGTAAAATATACCAGGGACATGCAAACAATATATATATCTCCGCCAACAGAACTTTTTGGGGCCCAGGACAGATTTAAAGATTGGGGCACCAGCAAATAAACAATCACATTCTGTCTACTTTGCCCCATCATGTCTAGATCTCTCCTTCCCACCCCTCATATTTCTCTCACACACCCTACATGTAATTGCTCTTGTGTCTCTGTTCTTCCTTTCATCTCCCCCCCCCCATCCCCCAGGCATCACTCTCCCAAACACCTCTGTGTTTGGTCTGAAGAGAGGACAGTTGGTCCTGAAACGTCACTGTGCTCACTGGCTCTGATGTATTGAATACAAATAGAAGTTGTTTGGACTCTATCCTAGTCTTTTGTGTGCTTCTTCTAACCTACCTTTTATACCAATTCTTGGATCCAGCATTGAGACGCCGGGATTAGCAGAAAGTGAGCACCAAAAGGTAATACTCTTTCATTTTTATTATCAGCAGTGGTGTGCCGCTTATACCCACCTTTTTCATCACCGGTGTAAGTTCGTTGGTGCACGTTGGTACCTCTCCAGGTCTCAGGCCCAACCAGGTTATTTTAGATCTGCTGGATCCGCAGGGCTGTAACGTGATCCCACGACGCGGGGTCTGCAAAATCCTCTCTCTCCTCACCGGTGATGTCTGTCTCCCTTAATGTCAATAGTGTGACCTGTGGTATGATCCCGTCCGACGGTGAATCCCTCTGTCACTATAGTACTGATGCTGTGAGCCAAGAGGAAGCGCCCTATCTGGGGGCCTTCCCTGAAGCACACACAAGCTGAACTGGGGATAGTGGCCTAGCGGGGGCCTGCGGGGGAGATCTGGCCTAGTCCAGGAGCCACTGGCACCTGGACACTACCTGCTGCCTCGCTTAGACTGCTCGCGCGCTTCGTTTCCCGCCAAACTGTATCCCTATTGCTCCCTGCATGTCCATAAGGCTCTTGGAACATGTAGTCCCTTGCAGAGCTGGCTCCTAAGATGGGCACCGGAACTGTGAGGACTGCGCCTGGACTCCAATGTGCATGCGCGAACATTAAAATGGCTGCGGCAACTTCTTGGCTCTCTGCGCATGCACATACCTTTGATCGCGCATGCTCGATTCCCAAGATGGCGGCCCGAGTACACCACGGAGCTCCGGACAACTCTGCAGCCGTCCCCTCCCGGCTAGGGGACCCGGCTACATCCACCTCCTGGTGGAGACTCCAATGTTCCTGCTTGGGAACATCATACTGTCCCAGCCAGCTTTAATCTAAAGCGGCTGCCTCCGCGGGTTAAAAATAGCCGCGGACGGCGCGCGGCTATCTTCGGCCATTTTCTGCCGGGTTTCCCGCGCCTCAGACGCTTTCAATAATAAGCGCCATTAGCGCTTATCTATTGAAGCGGCCACCGCGCGGGAAACTCCGATTCAAATCAGAGAAAAGCCCCGCGGTTGGCCCGCATTTAACCCGGCAAGCTTTAGAATAAAGCTGGCCGGGACAGTAGCAAAACAGAGTTTACACAATAAAAATACAGTGCATAACATACAACTTAACTATGTGCATTGACTCTAAACAATATTAAACAGTTCCGTGAGCATGGTTATCACTGACGCTAACCTGCTCTGTGACAATTACTGAGACTTATAGTGAGGTACATCGTATGACACTCTAGTGGGAGGGCATCTCACTCGCTGACTCCTGCGAGTCTCTTCTTTAGCGTCTTCCTCGTGGGAGAGGCTACCATTGGCATGAGGCCCTTGCCCTCTCATAAAGGGTGCATCAGTCTCTGAACAGTCTCTTATAGGAACGAAGCTTGGGCTTCTTGGGTTAAGTGGACGGCTTGTTGAAGCCACTGGAGAGGATACTGGGGCATTGGCCCATTACCTGATGCTTCTTCGGGTGGTGCCCAACAGGTCTTCATTTGAGTTAGTGGAGGTTCCTTCCAAAGGATCTTGGTTCGGTTACCGAAGCTGGATTATCTGCGGACTCTTCTGGCTCACTGGCCGCTGGTTTTGACTCTGGTTTGAGGTCACTGTCCCCCAATTGAGGAATGGGCAGAAAATGATTTATATGCCAGACCTTTACCCTTCCATCTGAGTTGGATTCTGTAGACAGGGAGGTCTGGCATCTGGGACCTCAAAGGGAGCTTCTCACCAGCGGTCTGCTAGCTTATGTTAACCGAGGACTCCTAGATTTTGCAGGAGAATGGCATCTCTAGGCTGAAGTTCCCAATGACGGACATTGTGGTCATACCGTCGCTTGCTGCCCTCATTCAGTTAGGTGGTGGCTTTCTCGGCTCGGTGGAGGTTTTCTTGGAGCCATCTCACATATTTGTAGCGTGTCATATTGGGTACCCCATCGGTAGATACCCGGAGACTAATGTCCACCGGCAGTTGCGCTTCTCGGCCGAACATCATGAAGTAGGGGGTATACTCCTTGGATTCATGCCTGGTGCAATTGTAGGAATGCACCAGTGGTTCGACATGTTTGCTCCACTCAGCTTTTTGAGAGCCCTTTAGCGTGCCTAGCATATCCAATAGGGTTCGGTTGAACCTTTCCGGCAGGGTGTCTCCTTCAGCGTGGTATGGAGTTGCTGTCGAAGTCTCTCCCTTGCATCCGATTCGGCAACCTGTAGTGGATGAAATACGTCTCCCACAGCACTTTGGCTACAGTGAGAGCTTTTAGATCCCTGGTTGGGAATGCTTGGGCGTAGCGGGTGTACTGATCAGTCACTACCAGGACATTCCCGATGCCCTTTGAATCTGCCTTGATACAGAGAAAATCCATGCAGACTAGGTCCATGGGAATGGAGCTCTTTAGGTGGCCCATTGGGGCTGCCTGTGTCGGCTGTGTTTTCCACTGTATACACCATAGGCCCTTTCTACAACGACGCTTTACTGATTCCCGTATTTTGGGCTAGAAGAACCTGTCTCGCATTAGGCTGAAGGTCTTGTCTAGGCTCAGATGCCCATGATCGTTCTGCAGAGATTGTAGAACATGGTACAGCAGGCATCAGGGCAGTTCTAGTTGTCTCCTATCGGGATGGTTGCATAGGAAAAGATTCTGTAGAGAAGACCACACTCCATGCGGAACTTGTCCCATTCCCTCATGATGACAGCGACTGTGTCAGTAGGAGCACACTTCACCAAGGAAGGTTTGTTCTGTTGAATGTGAAAAAAAGAGAAATTATGGCGCTCCTTTAAAGATACCTCATAGAATCTGAGGATAGCAATATAACCAAAAAGGGATATCAATATCAATACTAGCCCTTAGTACGCAGTCCACTGGTTGCACCTCAACCTCTAGGGGATCTTTCCTTGGTCCCCTCAAAAGTCAGTCGAAAAGGAATTGTGGTGAGCGCATCAGGTCATCAAGAGATTTTCTGAGCAGATTCAGTTGAATTGGGGGGGGGAGAGAGTCTGCAACGTTTAGTAAGTGGCTGCATTTTTCATTGTGAGTGTTTGTTGCGCTGTGCCCTGGCTGGGTTAAAGTCCCTCGGCTTCGCCTCGGGCCTTCAAATCTTCCAGCCAGGAAATTATTGGCCAGTAATGCCCTGTTCTTCGGGGATTATTACTTAATTATAATACCCCAGACCAATTACATAGATAATATTATGTAAAAATATATCAAGAATGATAACACAGTAAAACTTTCATAATATTTATATTAGTTGCAAATTGTAATAAAATAAAGATCCATGGCGAGATCTAAATGATAGGAATAGATAAAACACATGTTATATAAATGTTTTTCTACACCCTACACATTACTGTTTGATCAAATAAAAGCAGCAAGATCTATGTCTACATTTAGACCACGGGGTGTCAGTGTTCCCAATTTGTAGATCCCATACGTCTCTTTTTTTGCCAATTTGGTAAGGCGATCACTCCCTCGCCAATTTTCAGGGACAGTTTCTATTGCCCTATTGTCACGAGACTATAGGAGTGCTCACCACAAACCGGACTGAACCGCGAGGCCGAGATGGGGATACAGGTAAACCACCACCCTACAGCCGCGTGAGCGGGTCCGGTAAGCAGAGTAGTGTGGCTAGCCTGGGTCGGGGTAGGAGAGTGTAGAATCGCAGAGGTACTTGCCAGAGTCAGGGTCGGAGATATCAAGAGTAGTCGAAGTCCAAAGCCAGGGTCGAGGAGAGGAGAAGGTAGAAGTCCGTAGGGTGAGCCGGGGTTCAAGGTGCCAAACGTCGGGAGTCCAGATTCAAAGCAAGGGTCTGTAACAGAATGACAAGAGCAGACTGCGAAGTAGCTTGTAGCAAGCACAACCAGAGATGGACTATGCTCAGCAATCAGCTCTGGGCTGGTAGCACTATATACTGATAGGAGCCAATGGAAACTACCAGCAGTGAGATCAGATGTAGGTAGAGCGCTGATAGGCTGAGGCTGGATGCAGGGCAGGTGTGGAAGGAACAAGTACATTGGCGGCAGTGGAGTAGGGTGTTGCGGGGGGTAGGAGACGCGGCGTCCTTACACCTATAGACCAATCCTGAAGTATCTTTATTATGAACCATGGCAAAATGCCTAGACACATTATGGGTGAGTAAACCCGTCCTGATATTGCCCATGTGCTCCAGTATATGGACCCTTAGTGGTCTACTGGTACATCCCACATACTGGAGACCACATGGGCACTGGAGGAGGTAAATCACAAATGTGGTACGACAGCTGAGAAACTGATTGGTTTCAAAGGCCTCTCCTGTAGTCTTAGAGTTAAAATGTATTTTTTCTTGTGACCCTTGCCCGCATGCTTTACATGAAAAGCATTTAAAAAAAACAATGGGTTTTGGCAGCCAATTCAGGGGATTGGTCTCCTTATTGCTCTTAAAAGTACTTGGGGCTAACTTATTTTTTATATTTGAAGCCCTTCTATAAATCACCCTTGGTTGGGGGGGAATATTATCCTTCAAAATAGGGTCCTTAAAAAGGATATGCCAGTGCTTACGTAGCACTGCTTGTAATCTCTCTATGATCCTTATTGTAGTCAGTGATAAATGGGACTACATAATTGTCACTGTCTCCTTTTGGTTTAGTTATTAGAAGGTCACTTCTTTGTAATGCATTAGTCTTATCTAGTGCCTTATCTAAGTCTTCTTTTACATACTTCCTATCTATAAAATGCCTTTTGAGTAGTTCGGCCTGGTCTTTAAAAACTCGATCGTCTGTACAATTTCTCTTCAAGCGTCTGAATTGCCCTGGTGGTATATTCGAGCCACTTCGTGTGATAACAGCTCATCTTTAAAAAGGTAATTATTGCAATCTACACTCTTAAAAAAGGTTTTAGTTTTGACTTGTCGATCCTCTATATAAAATGCTAAATCTAAAAAGACAATCTTTTTTTACTTGTTAGTGTTGTAAAAACCAGATTCCATTTATTGTTGTTAATATATTCAAGGAATCTTTTTAAAACCACCTCACTCCCCTGCCAGATAAAAAAGACATCATTTATATAACGGCGCCACAGGACCAGGTCTGCACCAAATGTATGGTCTGACCAGATGGTGTCCTTTTCCCATACAGTATGTCCATGAATAGATTTGCGTAACATGGCGCAAACCTTGTCCCCATCGCCGTCCCGCATTTCTGTAGATAATAAGATCCGTCAAAGTTAAAAACATTGTGTTTTAAAATGAATAAAATGCCTGTAGGAGGACATGTGCAGAGGTACACAATGGAGACTGTTGTAAGGTGAAATTATAACAAGGCTTTATTGTGCCTGTTGCTTTAAACATCAAAAAAATCAACATAAGCGAAATAGTGAGCCAGCCAAAAACCCCTATCTCTGCTGTGGAGACTATCTATACATGTAGCTCAGCCCTCTCTGACTGGGTTGATTAGCTAAGCTATTTACCAGCCCCAAATCATGGAGACATTTATCAATACACAGACATAGATAATAGTCTTATACGAAAAAGTCTTATCTGTTAGCTGGGCTGCTGTAGGGGAAGCTTCTCTGCTCTCCTGGAACCGCACCCTTGTGTGCACAGAAAAGGTCAGGCTCCAAGTTTAGAATCTTGTCCCCTTTGTCTTGTGGTCAGCTTGTCGCTCAAGATATCTGCCCTTCCTTGGTTCAGCCCCATTGTGGACTAAGGAATCTCTGCTCTGTCTCCAAAGTTCAGCTCAGGTGTGAGCTAAGGAGTCTCACTTCCTGTCTCAAAAGACAGGCTTTTCTAAGCAATCAGGCAGGTGGTGTTAGTTAATTGCCTACCAGCAGTTAACCACCACAGTGCTGGATTAGAGGCACATTTGTGAACAGAGATAAGTCCCCTGTTACAATGCCGCTCAATATAAAATCTCTCTGGCTATCTGGAAGTGTCGGGTCTGCATCTAAAATTTTCTTAATGGCTTCATAGCCATCTGTGTGATCTATAGCCATGTATAGCGATGTTACATCCCTAGTACAGAGGATATATTCTTCTTTCCAATTTAAATCTGATAATACATTTATAACGTCAGTGGTGTCTCTGAGATAGGATCTCATACCTGCAACATAGGGTTGCAAGAAATAATCAATGTATTGTGATAAATTGGAGGTAAGAGACCCTATCCCAGAGATCATTGGTCTTCCTGGAGGTGCAGTGATGTTCTTATGGATCTTAGGTATAAAATAACAGATTGCCTTTATTGGATGCTGGATGTTCAAGTATTCAAATTCTTTATCATTTAAAATACCATCAATTTTTCCTTTTCAAGTAGAGCTAACAAAACTTTCTTAAAATCTGTGGTTAGATCTGATAGGATCCTAAGGGACTCTTTCACATAGTAAGTGAGTCCATAACTACCACCCCCCCCTTTATCGGTCTGCTTGATGACGATAGACCTATCCATCAATTCCTTTAATGCTTGCTTTTCTTTTATAGTCATATTGTCCCGGAATTTCTTTCGCCCCTTGGTCATTGTCTCCAAATCCTCCTGCACCAATTGCTGGAAGACCTCCAAATACGGAACATTAAAACCACTGGGATACAATTTTGATTTGCATTTAAAATTAGAATGTTTAAAAGCTGTGTCTGATGACTCAAAAACTGGACTATTCATTAAAATTTCCCTGCTTTGAGCCTCTTTGTTGAGAAAGAAGTGTTTAATAGTAAGGGTTGACGCACAAACTTGTTGGCGTCAATGTAGAGATTGAAGCCACTAGAGCTAGCAGTTGGAGCAAAAGGTAATCCCTTAGTTATAAGTCTACGTTGATTGTCATCCAATGTCTTATTGCTTAAATTGAATATATTCCCTATTTCATTTGCCTTCTCTGTTTGTTTTGTATGTGTTCTACGTCCTCCCTGCTTCCCTCTAAGGGTCTTTTTCTTGACCTTGAATCGGGTTTCATTTGTTCCCGTCTCTCTTCTAATGTCGAGGAACGATTCTGTACTTGGATGGGTGGTGGTAGGACTTAATCTAAAAAAGGCACGGAATGGTTGGATTTGGGATGTCTCTCCCAAGATGGACTATCCGTACTGTCTCTTCTAATTGTGACTCTACTAGGTGGGGTCCTTCTCCTATCCCTTCTTTCTTGATGTTCTCTACGTAGTGGAGAAAATGAGCTGTGTCTCCACTGATTCTCATATTCTGACCTATGATATCATCTATTAGTGTCTCTAAGAGTCACTATTATCTCTCCTTGTATATTTCTCATCCCGGCTATCCTGGCCGCTCACTATCTGTGACTCACACTTTGTATTATCTCCCCTAAGCATATGTCTTTCTTCCAGGACAAAATGTACTACTCGAGTGTCTTTATGTATCTCACTATCTCTTGTCCTTATCATGATTGTCAGTTCTTTGGGCAGTATTTCTCTGTGTATTAGATCTATCTTTAGTCTCAAAGAATCTGTTCCCATATTTTGTTCTTGGTGTATCTGCTGATACTAGCGGTGTTTTGTGCCATTTTTTATGGGTGTCTTCTAGATAATCTAACTCATCCCGCCTGAATTTTTTAGTTTTTGTTTCTAGAATTGTTTTTTCAAGCACGTCTATATCCTCTATTAAGATGTTATTCCTTTTAATGAAAGTGGGATGATCTACAAAGGAATTTATTTTTATTTTTATTTTATTGATTTCTTCATCTAATTTCATTAACGTTTTCTTGTGATATCTAAGCAGTAAATTTATCAATTCATAGGAACAGTCATCTAAGACCTTCTCCCATGCCACATTGTATTTGATCTCACATACACTGGCGACACACTTTATTCGAGCTCGGCTAGTCCCACGAATTCGGGTATACCCGGGTGTATTGAGGTTTGTGACTGTTTTCTGCCCGAGTGCATTGAGTTATTTTCCAGGCAGGGATTGAAGCATTTTATTCCCGCTGGCTGCAATACTGCACAGTATATATATATATACTGCATTACAATTCATGAATTTATGCCATCTGGTAGACACGCGAAGCATTGCAGCCTAATAAATCCTAATCATTATCATTTAACAGATCAGCCGCCCATCAGCCAGGCATGAACCCAGGCTGGGAAGGCAAATGCAACGGGGCTTGTCAGAGGTGAGGAGCGGTGCATTCCAGGTATCTGCCAGGTACATACCGGGTATTTGCTCGAATAAAGTGTGTCGCAGCAGTAGATCAAATGACGCTTTTTTTTAAAAACACGGAGGCCTCTTGGAATTCTTTTAGACTCTAAATACATTTCCAAATATACTTGATCCCACCATTTTCTTGTATCATTCTTCATTAATTTATCCAATTTATCAAATTCTAGATTAATCATAGCATTTTCATCTAAATTGGTATTTTCTGCTTGCTTAATTCTAGTCTCAAATGTGTTCCCTCTTTGGAGTCTTTTAGTGAAGACATTCTCCTTCATGGTAACAGCACCTTCCAAATCATTGGCTGGTACTCCATGAGTGAAGCAGAATTCTCCTCACTAAGTCCAAAGAAAGCGTAGGGTTGCTGCCAATTATAGGGAAAGGATAACAAGAGAAATTATGGCGCTCTCCTAAAGATACCTCATAGAATCTGAGAATAGCAATTTAAGACGTCAGTCCCAATTGCCCTTTTGAGGTCATTGTGAGATATGCTCAATGCCTGCAAAGTGAAGAAATATACTATTACCTTGATGGGCCTGCAGAACATGTCTTGCCACAGTAGTGTCAGGAGCGTTTCTCACAGATCCAATGTGTTCCAAAATACGTGTCTTAAGATGTCTAAAAGTTTTTCCCACATATATTTTGCCGCTCTCGCAGGTTATTAAATAGATCACTCCTGTGATCTGACAGTTGATAAACCCTCTGATCTGAAAAGGCGATCTATTATTAGAATCTGAGACTTCCTTAGTACTCTTCATAAAACTACTTTCTCATCTTCCTTTAAACATGCAGTGGTCACACCTATTCTATAAAACGCCCTAGACCCTAGGTGCCTTACTAACTACTGCCCTGTATCTCTCCTGCCATTTGCCTCCAAATTGCTAGAACGTCTGTTCCTCCCATATGATCAACTTTCTTACTGTAATTCCCATGCCCTCCTGGAAGCCTTAAAACCTGGCTTTCGCACAGCTCATTTAGCAGACTGTGCTTACTAAAATAGCCAAAGACATGCATGACGCTTAATCCCAACATCACTTTTCCCTACTAATCCTATTTGATTGCTCTGCTGCTTTTGATATTGTCGATCACTCTCCTCCTTCATATTCTAAACTCTCTTGTTATCCGCAATAAAGCTCTGTCCTGGTTCTTATCTTACCTCTCTCATCGCACATTTTCAGTTTCTGTCACTAACATGTCATCTTCTGTTGATCGGTCTTACTGGTGTAAACTAAGACACTGTTCTGGGTCTTAGGATAGGCAGATGAGCTATTCACCCCCACCCTCACTCCTGCAATCGAGTCCCAAGTCTCCGATTGCTTCTGGGATATATGCTCATGGATGGCACTCCTCTGCCTTAAATTTAATATGTCTAAAATGGAGATCCTCATATTTCCCCCTAAATGTGGCCTAATAGCCCCTTTTTATTTCAGACATCAAAACACGTTGCAGAAGAGTGACATTTGACTCCTCCCTTTCCTTCTCCACTGATGGCTACGTCACTCCTTTCTCTGTAATATTGCCAAGATCCACCCTTTCCTCTGTCAATCAACTGCTAAAACTCTAATCTATCTGGATTATTGTAACATACTGCTAACAGGCCTCACTGCCTTATAACTTTCTCTTTTGAAATCCATGCACAATTTGGCTTTCACTTTCTCCTAAAACATTATCTGCTCATCTTCTCCTTAAAGCAGCAGTCTAAACTGCTATTTAAAAAAAAACATATATAAATAAATGTCCCTTTAATATGTGCATCAATACTATCCACACAATGGTAAGTAATTAGCTAAATTGCCAAATCAATTAGTTCCCCTGTGATCGACCGGCGAAGATGTGGCTCAGGGTTCACTAAATGGCCGTCAGTGCAGTAGAAGAGGACCAAAGATGCAAAGAACTGTGGGAAGATCATGTGACAAGTGTCACGATGGATGCACTTATTAACACATTTATATTTTGTGGATCCCAATTGTGCAGAACAAGTTGAGCAAAATAAACTGTGATTTATTCCCTTGATAGGCAAACAAACGACAACTGCAGAATACACTTAATAATTACACTTGCTGGTATAGGAACAGGGGATGATGTCCACAAAGGTGCAAAGCACCAGAAGATTGTCTTTTAAAATGTAGTCCTTTTGCAAGGGCATAAATTGCCAGCCCAATCCTTCTGTGAATGTACAAAGTCTTTTCTGGTCCGTTGGGGTTAATCAGATAACCCCCAGCAATCACAATGTCCTAACGCAGAGTTTTGTCCTTGGTTCCGATGTAATAACACTCTTTGCGTTCCAGGAATGTGCTGCTGCTCTTCTCCACTATTAGAAGCGTGTTGGAAATCCGCTCATATGGTAGAATGAAAAAAGAAAGACAATGGGAATAGCCTGGGTGGGTTGTATATAGGATTTGGAAGCCTATCGCCAACATACCCACCCAATCCCCCTCGTGGGAAAGTAATCATTCCCCAATCACCTACTTGCCCACAGTTTGGAGAGTGGGCACTAGGGATTTCCTGTTCACACAGAGCATGTGCGACAATGCCACTTTGGCTACTTAGCATAGGTGCACTCCCCTCTTTACCTGGCCCCTCTCAGGCTAGAAGGGGAAAACTCAGGGTGTGAGCTAGCACAAATGGTCAACAGGATTTCCTATTTAGCATCCATCTGGCCAATTCACCCCCCCCGGACTCTGGGTCTTTTGATATGCAACTTCCAGAGCGACTTACAGGCGTGGACAATGCCTTTTACCTTTGAAGCTTGCATAGGCAAGTGACCCAGCTCATAGGTGTCAAAACATTTGGTTCTTGTGTGTATTTTAATGACAGGAGAAAAAAAACCTCATCCTGCTTGTCTCTTAAAACCTGCAGCAAATATACACTTTATGGATCATACCTGGTCCCCTTATTTCACAATTATATTTTTCATATGTGTGTGCTTGGGATGTACTATACTGCAAGCACATACAATCCTGCAAAATGGGGACAATACGGGACAGAGGGAAAAATAAGACATGGCAGTGCATGAAAAATTAACCCCTTCATCCCTAATACGAAATAGGGGTAACCAGCCGAGCACACTGCCTTTATTAATGCGCTGATTACCCCCATTTTCTTCACAACCAGGCAGTCACTAGATACAATTGGAGCACTGCTAGAGGGCAGAACTCAAAAAGGGGTGTGCCAGAGCCTGTTTCAGAAGAGGAAGGGAATGTAACTTTGTAAATGGTTGCTAGGGACAAAAATCCTTGTTACATTATAATAAATTAAAAATGTACTTCATAATTGTTTTTTTGAATACTACAAGTATTTTCTCATAGTACATGTAGGATATTGCTTGGTCTGCAGCTTTACATCCCTCTCCTGGCTCCTCATCAAATTCCAAATCACCTACAAAGTTCTCCTCCTTACCTTTAAGGCTCTCCACTCATCTGTTGCTTCATATATATATCAGCTTTGATATCAAGGTAGAGTATGCTCCTGCTCATGTCCTGTGCTCTTCCCAGGTCTCCTCTCCACTCTTCATCTCTACTGCTCTCTCTTGCCTTAACCAAAATTGTGGCCAAGCACCGCCATTTAATGCACTTATTCTCTCATTTGCTGTCTCTAAGTTTCTCAACATACCACTGGGCTCCATGTTTGGTCAGAGCCAGTATTGGCAGCTCTTCTGTGCTCAATAAAAGGTATTGTTGAAAACTAGAATGTTTGGCGATGGTCAACATTTCCATCTAGACAGAGTGATTGATTATACACAAACTGCTTTACATAGTTTTGAAAGGTGCAGGTAATGAGATAATAGTATACTATATATACTCTTTAGATTTATCTACAGAATGTGGAAACAAGCTCACTGCAAAAGACAGGATGAATACTTGATCTACAGCAGAAGTGTGAGAAAAGCTTGCTAATTGGTGTCGGTACCCAAAAGAAGTACTTGGTCAATCCATTTAAATTGCAAGCAAAAAAGCAAGCTTTAGGAGAGCTGTGGTGTAGATCAGAAACACAAACATCTTTACAAAAATAAGTTCCAGTTGTATTTTTACAAATGAATATATCAATAAAGTAGACCCAAGAATCCACTTTTTTAATGGCGCACTCTGGTGAATAATACGTCTTTAAAATTAAATCATAACTTTTAATTCGACTAATTAAAATGAATCAGTCATACTAACAGTTATGTAAATTCAAAGACACATCACATCACATCAATGTGCACCATTTAAAAAGGGGGTTCTTGGATCCCCTTAATAGTATTTAAAGATGTAACTTTACCTAACATGGTGACTTCATTTTTCACACATAGCTTCTCCATTTTGGCATTATTTTTGTTAAATAAATCATGACACGGTGTAATATGTCATGTGTTTTTTAGACCTGCTAAGGAACAGATGATGGTTATTATGTACTGATATGTAAAACCATCTAATTCAAAGAGGGTGTACTTTCTTTTTCACACCACTGTATATTTGTGCATTGGCACACACGTTTAACATTTCTTTCCACTAATTGGCAGTTGAATGCACTTGGCTGCCAAGAGTCAATTTAATATCTGTTAATGGAAAACTGATTTACAATACTCACAGCTTCTAGGGAAGAAGTGTGAGGATAGTGGTAGAGTCGTCATCATGATAAATCTAAACTGCCCTCTTTTATACAAAAAGCTTTGAGATAACTCTCCATGTGATCCGATATTAATCCTTTATTAGTGATAAAACATTTTAGTAAACAGCAATTTTGAGACAGTGTATCGGGGAAGTGATTGAAACAAAAATATATTCAAAAAGGACTCACACAGCCGTGGCTGAGACCACTTCACATAGGATTTTCTTTATGCACTGACTGTGCCCCTTTGGGTTGGTTGTCTGTCCCTCGGTCACCTGGTGTCACCCACAAGGTGACGCACCGAGTCCTTGTAGTAGACCCAATAAGGAAGGCAGCCACGGAACACTATAAAATTAACGATTTATAGATTTCCCCGATACACTGTCTCAAAATTGCTATTTACTAGAAAGTTTTTATCACTAATAAGTGTTTATTTCTGTTTGTCTATTCACTTTTCCTTGCGCTCACCGTTATCTACTCACACTGTTTTATGAGGATCAAGGAAGGGTCCATCTGGTTGAGCAGCAGGAAGTAAAAGGGCCAGTATAACACTATTTTGTTATTTCTGTACTTGTTTTTTTGTCCATCTGTATCTCTATTTTATAACACACTAGAGGGAGCGCCCCAGTTACTCTGTGTAGCCGATATTAAACATGTAACAGTGGCCATCATCATTTTAAGAACTAAAGGGCCATTTTCTTCAGACTCTGCGGAACTCAATCTTAGCCATCCTATAGCTATATGTATGTATATATGTTATAGCTATACTACAGTACTGGATATATTATAAATATGATTATTTTTATATAAGGAAACTTCTTTCTATTTTATACAGTATATAGTTAAACTACAAACTAACACGTTAATAACCCTTTGAATTCTGAAATAACAATTGTAATTTTCTGAAAGCTTGAAAAATAAAATAGCCACCATTAGCAATCTTCCCCTAATGAAACCCATGGCAAATGTCTATAGGACACAGGATAAGAAAACCCATGTTTTAAACTACGTCTGAATTGGAATACTCTTTATTTAAAAGCTACGTGACTGCCTTTCTTGTTATCCCGTACTGTATGTCCAATTATCCTTTTCTCATATTTCAGAAGTAGATTTACCATTCATCTACCAATAAGATACTGTGCTAATCTATTATGGTTTGTTTTATTTAAAGGCTTAAAGACTTAACCACAGATGGCCCAGGAGACTTGTCAGAGAAAAACAAAATGACACACAGACTGCTTCACTCAACATATAGCACATGTACAATTTTCCTCAACTAAATTTAGTTTAGTTACATACCCATCTACAGGAAGGGAAGGGGACCTGTCTCTGAAGACGTATATGTGCACTAATGTGCTACAGTACATAAGAAGATAACATCTTCAAAAGATGTACACTGGCGGCCGCCCTGAGTCTAAAGCGGCCGCCACCGTGGGTAATTTAAAACCGCGTGCAGGCGCGGTTTTCCCCTGATGCGTGCCGTGCGGCCTCCGTTCTGCCGGCATCCCGAAGGCATCCGTGACGCTGGGGATCACGCTGCATGTGTGGGGGATGTAGGGGATCAGGGGAAGCAGAGGCGGAGCAGCCAGGGGTCGCGGAACGGAGGAAGGGAGGAACGGAAGATGCGGCTGACGCACGGCCAAGCCGAAGCCGAAAAAAGCCCCGGAAAATTACGGGCATTTGTTATTTTAAAGCTGGCCGCAGCAGTAACTGTGATGGGAGAGGGTAACCAGGCTCTATAATAAAAGGTCAGGCCCGTTTTGGTTACCACTGGTCTGTGTATAAGGGTCCAAGAGAGTTAGCTCTTGGGCCCAGTAAAATTGTATTACTGCATTATACTGTCTGTAATAAACCATTTTTTGTGTTTTTCCCTTTCCGGGCATGCAATCAAGCAGGGATTGCTAGTGTATGAGTTTCAAGGGGGGTTTTGCGGAGGAACCGTTGACAGAATGTGCCTAGGAGGTTGCGGTCCGAATTTGCTGGTTCCCCAATAAATGTACCTGGGAATCATGCCCGATTCTCGGATACATGTAGGCACATTGTCCCAGCAATACCCCCCCTTGAAAACGTAAGTGTGACTCACCACTAGGGTACCCTGCTTCAGCACAGCCCAGAAAGGGGAAGGAGGCACAGAGATAAATATGTATTCCTGTAGTGGATGGAATCCCTAGGTTAAGGGAGGTACCCCAGCTAGTGCCAAGGTGACCCACTACAAGTACCAGTATATGGTTTGTGGATGCACAACCATATATAAGGTTGGAGGTGGACGGGACGGGGACTCAGGGAAAGTGTGTGGGGAAATAAAGCAGGCAGAAATAGAGAGACATTTTCCCTTTTTCCCTGTACCCCAAGACTCTGTGTATTAAAATACACTTTAATGTAGTGTAATGTGCTTGGACATCGGTTCCAAATGTTTAAACAGGCAGCCTGTGCAAACCCATTGGCACCGGTATGTCTGCTGGATATCGGAGTTCAAAGCAGTCAGAGGATGCCCAGAGGTGTGAATAGCATTTGGTAAGTGGGGAAAGGCGGAATACTAGGTCCGGAGATCAATGGCAGTCCTCCGGGATGCCATTTGTTCTGACAGACATAGGGGCGCCTGCCCAGCGGGTGGCATTGAGATAACCAGAGAGAGATGTGGCAGGCTTGCGTGTCTCTTGGCTATTTCGAATTTCCCGCTGACCCGGCTTTTCTAGCCAGCTAGGCTCTGATTGGCTGCTTGGGAAAGTTCCCACGCGCTGATAGGTTGTTCAGTCTGCTCCTATTTTGTGAATGAATCCAGAAATACTATAAGAAGCCATGAGCCATTCAGATGGTGTGTTCCCCTTGAGTCTCAGCTGAAAGAGCGCGGGCGGGCTTTTCAAAGATGCTTTGTTTGCAATAGCAAAGCAACCGGCTTCGATTTCAAGACTGAAAAGTCTGCCCGCTAAGGACTAAGTCCTGACTTTTGCGCCCAAGTTCTCAGAAACTAACATAGCAGACGCAGCTGAGATTTTATGCCGATTTGAGTTCCAGATTTGGGCTGACTCGCGGTCAGGAGGGACCAAGTTCTCAGAAGAGAACGTAGCAGTGGCGTATGGAATTTTATACCGAGATGGGTTCCAGGAGATTCCGGGCTAAGCCCCGGTCAGGGTAAAACTCTCCCAAAGAGTTCCCTGCACCTGAAAAAGTCTAGTTTTCAACCCCAGCCCCAAAGTAAGTGTGTCTTTTCGTCTGTATTTCGTGTTTCACTTTGTGTGCAAGCGAATTTATGCCGAATAAATGACAATTTATTTCACTACCTTGTTTTGCTCAATGAATGACCCCGTTAAAAAAAGTGTAAATAACCTGGTCTCCCGTGACAGTAACTAAACTACAATAATGTTCACTAAGAAAAACTTTGCACTTTACAGGTATTTTTTTTTAATTACTCCATGCTGTGGATTTATTGTCTTTAAACAAAAAAA
>NC_134484.1:201372901-201402901 GCF_040206685.1 Ascaphus truei | reverse complement strand
CTGTGGACACGGTGTGGGTGTACACGTGGTGGGACAATGCCCTACACAGTGAGGTATAGCTGTAACCATTACTATTGCTATTGCCTGTATGTGGTTTATGGTTATTGCTCACGGTAAATGTTATTATTGTTATTCTTCTATCCTGTGGACTGTTATTAATAGTTCCTGCTTGGGGTTATCCCATCCAATTGGGATCCCGTGCAGGTGGAGGCGCTGCCACTCAGTATATTCGTTACCCCAGGCACCCAGTAGCGGATGCTCAGACCCCTGTGAGCCGACAGGTACCGACAGCACTAGTAGACTCTTCACATTAGTGGGAAAGAGGGCTACAATTATTTAATAGCCCTCCACTGGTGAAGAATCACTACACAATAAGTTTCTCTGTGTTTGCTCATAAAGCAGCAATACTACAGCACAGTCCAAATTCTTTTTTTTTAATTTGTATATTAATTGTTTATGTGGCAATGTATAATTATATGTAGCCATGGCTGGTTCTGGCTATTCCTCTGCCCTCCCTAACACATAAGTCCTGGTAGATGGCGGTAGTGTTTGGCCCATCTTGGGTTTACCTCTCCTCTGCAGCTTCCTTGGGTGGCAGGAGTGGAGGTGGTACTTGGTTTGTGTGTTGCCCTATCGTCAGTGCAGACCTGATGCCCTCTTTTGCTCTAGGGAGGAGGCGCACCTAAATTGTGGGCAGTTGGAGTTCTTCCCAGTTCCTTGAGGAGTGTGCAGCTCTGACTCCAGTACTGGGAGCTGCAAGCTGTGTCTCGCCCTGCGGGGTGAGACTGCATGATCAGTCCCCCAAGGGACTGTGATAAGGCACATAGCAAGATTGGCTACCGAGACCATCCAGAGGCATGGGATCAGAAGAGTATTCGCTGTATGACCTGATGTATGCAGTGGATGCAGTGGATGCCCGATAAAGAGCTCCTGTTTTTATATACCCCTTGCCTGAGTCTACAGTCCATCAAGGAGGGGGAGGGGGGGGGAGACTAAAGATAGAGCTTGTGGTGGATGGAGGTGCTTGCACTACAGAGAAAGAACTGAGCATCCTACACCTAAAGCCTGTCCTGTTTCCCCCCCCCCCACCCCCCAACATTGCGGAACCTCAGCATCTCCTGGACACCAACACGTACTTGCACCAACAGACACCTGTAGCAAGGACAGATCTCCCAGAGGGGTGGGGGAAAGCAGCGCTACATCTACATTTAAGATGGAAATAGTTTGGTGCTCCTGTTATAAATCTGTCAAAATCTTGATTGTGTGCCTAACATAATGGCCTCCTTTCAGTTCCAATCATTCTTCAGTCAGTATAACTCAGCAGCTACAGGGTTGAAGCAGGGGGGCTCCAGAGCTGAACTGTGTTCGTTTCAGCTCCTGGGACCCCTGCTTCCAGAGATACTTACCTCTATAGGGGGTGCCGGTATCTCTGGAGTTTAACTTTCCAGGAGCCTATAGGAAGTCGCACAGGATGACATCACAGCTTACTATTGGCCCACATGATGCGGGGCATTTAAATGCCGCCATTTCGTTATGCCCTCAAGCTCCCTGGCTACAGAGATACCGACACCCCTACAGAGGTATCTCGAAGCAGGGGATCCCCGAGCTAAAATTAATGCAGTTCAGCTCTGGAAACCCCGAGCTTCAAACCTGTAAAACGAATTTAAAAAAAAAAATTGAAATCCGCAGTGCTACGTGTTTTACTGTTTTAAAGAGGCAGTTCGCATGGCACTTACATTTTGCCTGGAATATCCATTCACATGGAGCCCATTTAAGCAAATGCATCGCTGTTCACACAGCCGTTTCAGGCAAAAGGTGAAACGTGTGCGCATTTGCATGTCATTTCCCAGAATCCCTTGCTGCAGTGGGAGCACTGTATTCTAGGTGATAGTGGTGAAAGGCAGGGTTACAGACCTGTCTAAGACATGTGAATGTGCTCACAAGTGATATTCTTTATTGGCTATATGATAACGGTGGAGGTTTTTTGTTGCCTTTTTTACCCACCATAACTTTAAAAATTAAAAAAAAATATATATATATATACACACACACAACACACCCTTTGATGTCCTTTTATTGAAAATGAATGACCTAAACTGCTGATCGGTTCATTCTCCCGTGATCGATCAGCAAAGATCTTGCTTACCAGGGTTCACTAAATGGCCGCCTTTCAGTTTCAATCAATCCTTCAGTCAGTGTAACTTAGCAGCTACAATGTTAATAAGGCAACATTATATATTGTTACAGTTTGCAGATGGAACGGCTGGGAATATTAGAAACAAATGATCACAAACTTGAAAGTGTTACAAAGATCTTGCACTGCTGGGGAGGTGGCTAAAGCCTGCTATAGAAATCAAAGGATGTTCAGTATATTAAAGCTCATTAAAATGGCATTGAGTTGAATAATGGAAAATATATATATATTCCCAGATATACAGCAATGTGTGTTAAATCAATAATGTCAGACACGTTTTTAATAGCTAATATATCGTTGTTACTTAACCAAATAAATACCTTAAATATTGATAATTAATTAAACATGGTGTGAAGAATTATCAATGTACTATTAGATTTGTTTTTCTAAATGGTCTTTCTTTTGGCAATATTTTTTTTTAAACTATTATGTTTTCCAAAGAGAAGTCAAAATGTATTTTCTTATGATAATTGGTGCTGGGGGTGTGGTTTGGTGCTAGATGTCAGTGTTCCTATACCAGTGGGCTCACATGTTTTAAGCTGTGCTATTTTACAAGGTATCTTTCCAGCCCCGGAAGACACAGTTGTGGGCTGGAAGGTGTCTTGTGAAATAGCAACGTTTAGTAAACATGGACCTTGATGAAGTCTTTTAGACTTTACTGAATGACTAAATGTCCAGCAATCATGTTGGCAATCGGTAATGTTGTAACTTTTGTAACTCATCTGAATCGATCCACTGATTTGTCTTGTGAAGAACGAAGCTGATGACGGTTATTTTATCCCTTGGGGCTCTCTGGAACAGGGAAATATTCCCCAAACCAGGGGGTTTCTTGTAAAAAGATGAATATTGCCGTGCATCAGCAGAAAACAAATCGGTACAGATCACAGCTTTGGTAAAAAAACAAAAACAAAAAAATGTTGCCAAATATACAAACTGGGTTTCAAGTTGATTTATTAATGAGCTACTACAGCTGCACACAGGACCAGTCTCAGTTCAGAGTATTGTGTGCATTTGTTGAAGAGGAATTTACTAAAGGTAATATGTAGCTTATGTCTTACAAATAAATAACCTTATCTCTACCAAGTGTAAGGCCTCGGACATAGTAAGCGCTTAGGTGCTGCTGCTCGCTCTTGCTTGCTGCCGCTCGCTCTACCAGGAGCTTTTTGCTGTCCTGGCAGAGGAGACAGCAAGCGCTTGGGAGGCGGGTATCACTGTGTGTGTGTGTGTGTCACTTTGAAGTGGTCTGTGTGTTTGGGTGTCACTGGGGAACGTGTGTGTGTGTGTGTATGTGTGTGTGTGTGTGTGTGTGTGTGTGTGTGTGTATTATATAATATTTTAAAAATTAAAAAAAAGACATTCGAGAATAAATTATTTATTAACATTGTGCAACTTTGATAAATATATTCACACACCACACAGACACATACACACTGGTACACACACACATACATGCACACACATGCACACACACACGCACACACATTCGCACACACACACACACTGGTACACACACATACACATGCACACGCACATACACACACATGCACACACACACACACATGCACACACACACACGTGGACACACATACATGCACACATACATGCACACATGCACACATGCACACACATACACATACACACACATACACACACACACACACGCACGCACGCACACATATATGCACACACACATGCACACACACACATGCACACATGCACACACCTACACATGCACACACACACATACATGCACACACACACAGACACATGGGGCAGAAGGGGGCACATCACCCGCTCCCCCCCCCCCCGGCAGCGCAAGCCCCCTCCATCTCCCGCAGGCTGACAGCCACGGGAATCGGGCAGATGGAGGCACATCACCCACTCCCCCCCCCCCCGCCCGCAGCGCAAGCCCCCTCCATCTCCCACAGGCTGACAGCCACGGGAATCGGGCAGATGGAGGCACATCACCCGCTCCCCCCCCCCCAGCAGCGCAAGCCCCCTCCATCTCCCGCAGGCTGACAGCCACGGGAATCGGGCAGATGGAGGCACATCACCCACTCCCCCCCCCCCCGGCAGCGCAAGCCCCCTCCATCTCCCGCAGGCTGACAGCACCACACATCAACGCACGCACATGCACATCAACACGCACACACACACACTCATTCCGCTGGCGCCAGACAATAAGTACCACATTCACATTTCCCTGCTCTCCTTCCATTGGTTGCTGAGGCGTCACGTGAGCGGAGTCAGCGCGTGAATTTAAAATTTCACTGTCGGCTCTGTTCAAGCGCGCCTCAGCAAGCAAGGGAAAGCATGCGCGAGCCCCTACTAAAGCCACTTTAATTGCGGCTGTAGGGGCTCAGTGGCAAGCAGCACCAAGCGAGAGCAAGCAAGCACTAACCATGGCCTGGGCCTAAGTTGTCCAGATGCTTCTGTACATAAGGTTTTCTGGACATGTACTACTACTGTACAGTATATCACAAGCCTAGCACAAGTTTAAGTAACCGTTTTAAGACAACTTGCATCAACTACTGTAGGCACCAAATTTAGCAACGTTTATGTCATCTTGTGTAAGTTTAAGTGGTGTTTTTGTTAAAAACATTTTTATTCATACTTGCTTATCAACTTTGTTTGGGAATAAAAATGTCATCTTTGACATCTTAGAATTCCCCTCTATAGTCCAAGAACTGTTTTTTTCCCTGTAGCATTGTGTAAAGATGTGCTGTATAAAGTACATTTTGGAAGTTTACAACCAGACCAGAAATTTGTTTTTCATTTGTGGCTGATTTGCTGTGCCACTTTATTAATGATTCTAGACTTGACTTGCTGAATGATTTGGGCCTTGAGTTATTAGAATGTATTAAGCAGCTCTCAAGTGCATGTGGCCCGAGTACATTTTCAGTACCATATTGCAGCCAAAACCTGGAGTGCTGTAAAGCTGTATTCTTTCTCCCCATAAGATGCAGAAAGTTGTACTACATATCGATGGCATGTATGTATGGGGTGTATGTGGAGGATTTACAGCACAATTAAAAAGCTGCCCCCTTCTCCTCCCCCCCCCCTTTTTTTTTTTGTTTTATGGGCATGCACTGAAACAAATTGCCTAATGTATACATTTTAGCAATAAAAGTACTTGGTATTCTTGCTGTGCAAAATCTCTTAAATGTCAGCTTTCTGAAAATAAAGTAATGAAGTAATTTATTTTTTTGGCATAGTGTAAAGTTTTAAACAAGAACACTACAGTATGTTGTTTGGCTCGGACACTTTGCTATTAACCCAATCAAAAATACTTCTGAAACTGTAGGCTGAAAGAGTAAATGAGACTGGGAGGTTTCCTTAGTATTTCCTGTCGTTTCCGGGATGTAGGGCAATTTCAAAACGGCTATTTAAAAAGGGCTGGAATTTGAGGAAAATACTGTGAATGCAAATAATATGCCTTAAAACCTGCGCTTGGTGTTAAATCTCTCCACAGCTTATAAAGTCAGCTTAATTTATCTGTGTTCAGGTGATTTGGAACAGCAAATGGGGAAAGTGAGGACTTTTCACTTAAAAAAAAAAAACACACACTAATGTAATACGCTTTGACACTTTAAAGGCTTCTTTGTGAAAGGGCATGTAAATATTTTTTTTCTGTGTTTCTGAATTGCTCCAGGGTTTATGTCCGCTGAATTAAAGCAATATGGATTGAGAAAATGTATATGAACTTTGTTAATGCTAGCATTTTGAAATGTTCTGTATCTCTGTTACTGCTACATTACATGCTCCAAGAGAGTAAGCAGAGGGCTTAAGAAGAATGTTGCATTTGTTTTCTTTTTACAACTGGTCAATAAAATGTGTGCGTTATGAACCTTATAATCTTGATACTGTGGTGCTTGTTCTCGCTTCTGAGTAGAGACTGTTCCCACAAGTGCTTTAAAGTGTGATTTTTTTTTTTCTTCCTTTTTTCTGTGCGCCAAGAAACTGTTTCTTGTGAACAAAACGTGGAGATCATTATTTACTTAACTCTCAAACTGGACAGTTCCCCACTTTTGTACTGTATGATTACAAAAGCCTGACATTTTGCCATAGGATGTGTGTTTGTCGAAACCTACTCTTTCTTAGATATGCTTTATACCTTCCATATTAATAATGACCTTTTTTCACCTTCTGTGAAAAATATATTATCCATTTGCTTTAAAACTTGTAGATAACTGCTATCCTGCTTGGCTTACATTTATGTGTGTAGTCATGGAGAGCAATGTGTGCATGTGCAATATGATGCTGGTTTTGGAATCTACAGGCAGTGGTCTTTAACCCTTTCTGTGCAGTGTGCTGCAGGATCACAGAACACTATAAGGGCTGTAGTTGTTTCATTTCAATATTTAGCATCCCATTTGCCATCAGTATGTTTTTTTTCCCCAGCAGCTTAAGAGGTCTAGTTTTGCATGAAGACCTGTTTAAATATTTGTAGTTGTTCCAATATCACTCATAATTGTACAACCATAATATTTTAATTAAACCACTATGAAAGGAGCAGTTCCATTTAGTGGCTCAAAGCACATCTTTTGATAGGTTATCAGTCTAATTGGCCTCCTCCTTAGAAAGATTCAGTCACCCGTAAAGGAGCAATCCAAGCTGGTGAATTTTTTGTGACATTTATTTTTTATATAGAATTGAGGCTGGGGGTCTCCGGAGCCGAACCACATTAAGTTCAGTTCTGGGGATCCTCTGCTTCCGGAGATGCTTACAATACCTCCGAAAAACGTGCCGGTAGCTGCTCCGGTTGAGTTTTAAGCTCCCATGTCACATGGGCCAATAGGAAACTACATCGATGACGTCATAGCTTCCTATCCGCAGGGCGGTAAATCTTTGAAGAGCGGACATATTGTGAACCCTGATAGCCGAGGAGAGCAGCTACCGGCACATTATTCAGAGGCAAGTATCTCGGGAAGCAGGGGGTCCCCGGAGCTGAAATTAACAGAGTTCAGCTTTGAAGACTCCTGGCTTAAGAAGTGGAATATTAAGATAATGTGAATGCTGGCACACAGGTTTGAAAATGAACAGGGAGGTATAAAAGTCTACTCTTTATTGAAATTATTATTGACCTAGACTCGGTCTAGGACATTTGGTCATAGCCGTTCCGCCGCTTTGTCGCTAATGTATGTCCCTAAATTTAACTCTTACCCTAAAAAGCCCTAATCTTAAAACCTAATACTACCCTAAACATTTTAAAGGGTTAATCCTTACCTAAAAAACCCATAGCCCTTACCCTAAATCCTTCTACCCTAAAACCCCTTAAATTAACCCCCTACCCTAACCGCTAAAACCCCTTAAATTAAACCCCTACCCTAACCAGTAAAACTTACCTTACAAGCGACCGGTGGTGGAGGGTCTCTCTGCGGCCTAACACCGTCCGTCATTTGGTTACGATGAAACAGACGGAAACTGGATCTAGATGCCAGGTATTTAAACAGACAGTTTAAGGGGAATATTGTTTCCTTGTGAACTGAGTAGCAGCATGTCGGCTCATTCTGCAATTACAGGGGGCCACAAAGCTGACCAGCCTCTCCAAGATGCTCAGGTTGTTAAACCTAGGAAAGCTGCCTCCAAGTCTCGATACTACAAGGTCTGTGGTTTACTACATCTGTTCAGACTACAAGGTTAAGATAGCAGCTATCTACCCCAAGAAATCTTACACTTATTTAAAAAAAAATGAGGAAAATGCTGCACAATTGTCTGGTTTTATCGACTGGATGAAGACTTCACTTTTGCATTCCTTTGACAAAGTACAATCTCCGGGGTCTTTAAAGAGACCTACTGCAGGTCACATACTTCACTAGACCTAAAGCCTGAAAGTTTCATTGATTTGCTCAGAACAAGCATCGGTTTCAGAATTTGGGGAATATTCTTCATCCGAATAGGAAGAAGCCCAAGCAGACGTGGGATCCTTTAAGATTTGGGGCCATAGCTAAACACATTAGGAATATTAGGGCAACATTAAATATTCAGGGAGGATCAATCAACAGTGACTGAAAATATTTCCAAAATATACCTATTCAAAGATTGAGGATACCAGGGATTAGGTAATCCTACCAAAGGTAGATGCAGCTATCGCCAAATTGGTACAAAATACAGCAATTTCCCCTGGAGGATGGATAATCTTTTAGGGTTCCAATGAATCGTAGAATAGAATGGGTCCTGCGCAAGCAATATTCAGCTATTGGCAATACATTGAAGCCAGCAACAGCAATGGCCTGTATCTCAAGAACAGTCAGAATTTGAATTTCCAATCTTTAAGAAAAGATTGAGGCGGGAATATCAAGACAGAAGTTGCTAAAAAAACTTTTTGAATTTAAAAGATTTGATTGATTTTTTTATTTATGTGACCACAATGGATATTGTTTGGCTAGCGGCAAGGCAGGGTGATGGCTTAAACCTTGGGCAGCGGATGCTTTGTCTTAAAGTAGGCTAGTTTCGTTGCCTTTTGCCGATGCATTCCCCTTTGGGGAACCATTAGACAATATCATCTCCAAGATGACTAGAGGAGAAGGTAACTTCCTGCGACAGCAGACAAGAGTTCGCCATCCTTTTTTAGACCACCAGGACAAGTTTTCCAGTAGGCGAAATTCTATAAACAAGGAAGAGACTATAATCGGAATTGGATTCCACTCCAACAACATTCCTGGAGTTGTGGTCACCTTAGACAAACTTTCCAGTAGGGAGATCGCCAAAAAGCAAAGTCCCTGAAGAACTCTGGGTCCCAGTCCAGATAACAATGCGCGTCGGCAGCAGACTAATAGAGTTTCAAGATCGCTGGGCCCAGACAACAGCCGATTCCTGGATTCTACAGATTATAACTCTGAGATATTCCTGGGAGTTCCTGAAGACACAAGGTCATTATTTCAGAGAATCATATGTCTCAAACAATCTGGAAAATAATCAAGTTTTAAATCAGGCAGTTAAAGATCTGGCCAAGAGTAATGAAAAAACCGGAGCACAGCCCACCAGCACATCACAGGACACGAGGGTCTTCTTTAGAATGGTTTATTGATAAAAGAACATAGGGCAGAGTTCCTAAAGACGTTCTGACATGTTTCGCGCACAGGGCGCTTTATCAAAGAAGTGGTCTGTTAGGACACACAACAGCCCATATATAAAGGATATTACTTGATTAACTCAGGTGTATAGCATAATGATTTAACTCCATCTACCATGCTTTCATTTGGATACCAGCTGTGACCTCCCTGCTGTACACAGCAACCCATTCCGGTGAAAGAGGCAGGCGGTTACTTATCATTGACGAGCCGCACTGGGGCTGCGTCTGTCCAGTGACGGAGTCTTCTGTTTGGGGGCCCGTTCACCCCCCTCTACCATACGGAGGGATTTGCCCTGGTTGTGGCTATTGAGCTCCATCGCGCGGGATTCCCCTATTTCCTGACGCCGCGCTGCCCGTCATCGGAGGCTGCTGTTGGAGGAGACGCCGGCTCCCAGTGATTGCACAAGATTTATAATCATCTTTTCCACTTTACCTACCTGTGAGTAATTTCACTACGACGTGATCGTGCTGCATGTGGCAGCCCGTCGGTAACAAGCCTTTCATTTACTATCTTTGCTTACTCATTACCTTCTTATATGTTATCCTTACTGGCAATTGCTCACAGGCTGACACACATGGTGTGTCTATTACAATATCTAGAGACACTTATATACAGCGTATCTCCCGTCACACACCTCTACAAACATTTTTTGGAGCACTGGATTGTTTGGACTGCCCTGTGGTCTGAATTTCTATATATAAAGATCTGGCCAATGCCGCAATTTAGCCGGTACAAGAGCCTCAGGAGGGGAAAGGATATTATTCTGTCCTGTTTCTAGTACCAAAAGTATCTTGTGGATTCAGAGCAGTCCTAAATCTGAAGGAAGTCAATACTTTTATCAACATACGGCACTTGAAGATGGAATCTTTTTAAGGGTAGTTATATCTTTTGATGTACAACAGAGCATAGCTGGCCTCCATAGACCTAAAAAATGCACGAAAAGTTTGCGCCCAGTTTGCGCACCCCTGATCTAAGGACTCTGGTGGTGTAATGAAAGGATACTTTCGATCAACATGTTAGAAGTTCAAGCCATATTTTATGTCATACAAGGTTATCGGACTACATTGAGCCATTCCCCGTTAAGGATTCTGTTCAATCACATTACAGCAGTTGCATACTGTATATAAATTGACAAGGAGTCAGAGTTCTCAAAGAAGCCTCAAGAATCCTGCACTGGGTGGAGAGAGCAGTGCCGTGCATTTCTAAGGCTTACATTTTAGGAGACAGAAATTGCGAAGCTGACTTTCTCAGCAGGTGTTCAATACACCCAGAAGAGTGGGAGCTGAACAAGGAACGGTTAGGTCAGTTCGTTTGAAAATGGGGTCCACCAGAGGCATCAGTAGTCAACAAGAAGGTACAAACACGCGTCAAGATGGCACGACTAGAGGGCTGTGACCTGGGATACATTCTCAATTTCTTGGGACTTTCATCTCTGCTAGATTTTCCCCCCATTCCCTCTTCTACAGCGGATGATGAACAAAATCAAAAGAGACGAAGCTTAAATTCTTCTAACTAACCCTGTATTGGTCCAGAAGAACATGGTTCGCGGACTTGACAAATTTGTCACTACAGGAGCCGTGGGTTCTCCAACTCTTCCGACAGTGTTAACTCAAGGACCAGTTCGTTTCCCCAATCCTCGATTTTTGAAGTTGACGACGTGGATCATGAAATAATCTCATTGGGAGTGCAGGGACTCTCCAATTAAGTTATATGCGTTCCAGAAAACATGTGACTCATAAAATCTGTTACCGAATCTGGAGGACATTCATATAATGGTGTAAACTAAGAAAGGTGTAACCTTTTTGCAGCTGCAAATCCCTAGTATACTGAACTTCAAGGATTTCAAAAGGGGTTTGAAACCAGCACCTGTGTCCAAGTTTCTGCATTGGGTGCATTCTTTCATAAACAGATTGCCCTGAATCCTATGATCGTTTGATTTATGAGATCTGTGTCTAAAATTAGACCCACAATCAGGATTCCTGTTTCTCTGTGGGATTTGAATCTGGTGCTGGAGCAACTCTCTTCGTCCACCTTTTGAGTTGATTCTCGAGCCTCCTATGAAGTTACTCACAATTAAAGCAGTTTTCATTACGGCAATTATGATGGCATGTAGGGTTGGAGAGCTCCAGGCTCTCTTCTGCCGCAAGCCATTTTTCCCGATACACCAGGATAAGATACAGTAGTGTTAAGGACTATTCCATATTTTCATACTAAAGTTGTGTCCATTTTTCATATCATTCAAGACATCGTGGTTCCTCATTCTGTCCCAATCAGACTTGTGACAGGGATCGTCGGTGGCACAATCTAGATTTAGTTAGGACTCTAACAACATACTGTATGTGTAAAAGACGTATAATATTAGGAAATCTTCCAGGTTATACTGTTTGGACCTAGGAAGGGTCAGACAGCATTTGCTGTCTCCATATCCAGATGGAGCCTTACTGAGCCCTATAAGTCAGCAGGAGTAATTCCTCCAGTATGTTTGAAGGCACATTATACTAGATCTATGGCACCTTCCTGAGCAGAGAAGGCCGAGGCCTCTGCCAAAGACGTTTGTAAAGCAACAACATGGTCTTCGCTACACATTTGCTAAACATTTCTGACTAGCTGTGTGATCATCTGCAGATGCAAGATTTGGTAGGAAGGTGCTTCAAGCAGTGGTTCCAATTGTATAAAGAAGTGTACCCTCCCAACAGTCATAAAAATTTGCTCTGTGACATCCCTTTATTATGACTGCCATACCGGACTTAAAAGAAATTAAGAAAATTAAAGATCGAAAGATACATTTCTTTTGGCAGGGTACTTTCCTCCCTTATGTCTGCTTATAATTTCATTATTATTATGTTTTGTGCTTCTCTTCAAGAAAGTGGAATCCGGGTAAGAAAAAATACCAGTGCACAGCCGAAGAGAGCAACGCTGGACTAAGTGACCATTTGAAAAATGTATTGATTTAAAAAACATAGCGGTAGAGTCCAGGCAGATTCTCTAACGTGTGTCACGCACAGGGCGCTTTGTCAAAGAAGACTTTGACAGAAGATAACTGACCTGAGATTATAGAAGCCCATCTATATAGGATAGTTTTAGGAAGCGGTTGTCCTACCTCAGCTGGTTGGAGGACTAAACCCATTATTATGACTGCCATAGAGGAGTTGAAGAAAATTAAATGCCGAAAGGTATATTTCTTTATTTTTGCAGACCTGTGCAAACCAGGACTGTCCCAGATTAAACCATGACATTTGGTACTGTAGTAGTTTTAATTTAGGCTACTTTAATAAAGAGTTTGAGGGTTCCTGATACCCAATTTTTGCTTAACCCCCTCAGTGCACTATGAATGTGTGTTACATGTCCATATTTGTGACACCCTGGAGGCCTTTATGATGTCTAGAGTACGTCGTGCCTTTTTTCATGCAAATGTGAACAGAAAGGCCTTCCTCACAGTTGACATCATGGAAATTATGTTGCAATGACGTGATCCTAGTGTGCTAGAGGGGACATGGCCACGTGGATGGCTGGACCCTCTGGCACTGAAATGATTAAAATAGCAATCCCCCAAAAAATCTGTAAAAATATGTTAATCTTAAATTAACCAGGATGTCCCCTAAAGCTGAACCGCAGTAATCTAACTCCAGGACTTCCCCATCCCCGATGACCAAATTCGAACCCGCCAACATTTTGCTCATGAAATTAGGTACCACTGTACGAATATGCGGTAAACTACAAACTAGTCCACCAATCCGGCGCTCAGAAGAACATGAGATGCTGAATAATGTGCTGTATGACTCCGTAAGCCTCCCTATATCCCATATCCGAGGGGGGAGGAGGGAGAGGAACAAGCAGAAAGACCAGAGACGTGAGAAGCAATGAATGTAAAGTCTCAAATCCTGTATTCCTCAACAACTGGCTTATAGATAAGCACTAGTAAAGTTGTATATAGACTCACGATTAGTGATCTTCTGCGCAGGAGTCCTCTGTATATGATGAAGGTCCTCCGTCAATGCAGACACACCACAACCCGTGAATGACTCCTCGGTCCCGGTGGGTGGTCTGCGTCCAGCAGGAACTGCAATACTTCATTATTGGATGTTTGTTATTGTATTTACTTATACCCTGGTTGTCTGCGTTACAATTGTTCCTAGAGGCACGAATCAAAGTTCGTATCAAATTATGGCCCCATGATGCAGATGAAATACTGTTATAAGTATCCACAAATAGTAGCACACGCAATGAGCCCACAAAATGTGTCACTATTGCTCAGAGGCACAGATCAAGTCTGTATCAAATTATAGCCTCCTAAGTAAATGCATAGTGCTATTCGTCAATAGCTCAAAAATCATATGCGGTAAGGAACAATAAGTACGCGCTTCGGCGTTAGAGGATCCGCCAGAACTCTGCGATATGCTCTTTTAATAAAGTACCCATGGTCACATCTCCCAGCCTTTGCTTACCTTCTTTGGCGGTGCACCGATATATCCTTTGCTTGGAGAGTTGTTGCTAGGTACCACTGTAGTTCCTCTATTCGGACTGGATAACTGTACTGCCAATCAATTCCTATGGAGTTCCTTCCCGATTCCATGCAGTTTACACACACCAAATACTCTGTTTTATAGGTACCATTGGACTTACTTGACACACAAACATGTAGTGTACCTGCTAACTGTGTATATTCGGAGGTTAAGCAAAGTATTCAATTTTTTATTTTTCCTTGATACTGGCAAAAGTAAAGATGGCTACAGTGTCGCCGGATAACAAGCTGCAAAGTCATCTCTTGAGAATAACACAGCTTACTATTGGCTCCCAGTTAGTCTAACTCAAGTGGCCATATTGTTTTTCCTTTTTTACATTGTACATCCCCTGTTACAAAACCCCCCAATTAGTAAATCTTACTGCCTACTCATCAGACTATTGCTAAAAATCAAAACAAAAAAAGTTTGATAGATCCCAGGCAGGATAGTGTTCTGAGCTTGTGTGGGTAATGCACGTTTAATAAGGCCCTAAACTGCCCCTTCAATGTACTGTATGCAGACAGCATGGGCGATATACTGTATCTGTCAAGTACTGCTGGAGTTTTCAGTCATCCCACACAATGCCTTGGTGTGCATGCAAAGCATTGTGGGGAGTTACTTTGGAAACTCCTGCTGTAATCTACAGCTATACCCCCCACGCTAAGGTGCAGCTTGGGACCATACTAAGTGCACAGTCCCCATACACACTGAGGAACCCACTATACTGCCTGGGATTTGCCATTAAATACTTTTGTGGGCAAACCCCTAGGGGTTACCTGACCCCCCTGTTGAGAATCACTAATTTATTGCATACTATATATGATTTGAAGAAAAAAAAATTATGATACGTATTTGTTGATACTAAATGTTTGTGCAGTGTGGTTTGCTTTTCTCAGAACATTTTGGAAAGGATTTTACATTCAAATCCTAAAAAAGAAAAGAAAAGTAAGCTAGTCTGATGGGCACTGAAAATCACTTATGTATTAGATCATTAATTTGCAGTGCAAGCTAACCTGCTCAACTGCAAAATCAGATACGTTCACAAATCCAGACTGTTGTGTATTTATTTAAGCATGTCTATCCATACTAGTCAGGCAGTGCATCACAGGTCTTTCTAGCATTAAAGCAGCTAGTGTTGTAGTAACTAAAAACTTCAAAAGAAAGCAATTTTTCTTCCCTCTTGGTATTTTTAGAGGCCACAAGTTGGAAGTGTTTACCTTGAATTACTGAGTAGATGCACACCCACCCTGTTTTTTAATGTATATGGTCAAACATCATCAAAGTTGATCGCCTGTGGCCCTTTGCGGAAAAGAGAACTCTAGCTTTTGACAAACAAACCTGTGTATTTGATCACATTTCAGCACTCCTAGAATGTTCCTTTTCTCCTGATTTCATTACGGGGTCTTGGCACAAGCACGAGACTGGAATCAATGCTCCGATTATAGCCATCGACAATGGCTGCATTGCTAGTGCCTTATTGAAAACTGACACCCAGAACAAAGTTGCGGCCTATGGGTGCAGGAGGAGTTCCACATCAATCTGCGTGGTGTGTGTTACATTGCCAGACAATAAATCAGCTGTGCTGTGCGTCAGCCAGACACCAGTAGCACTTGCTGCTAGTTTCCATCTCATTGCAAATCCCGGGGCCTATCACTCGATAGACCTGGAAAGGAAGTACTGAGGAAGCGAGTGCCACTGCTAGTTCAGAATGTTCCAGTGTGGTTGGAAAGTCTGAGAAATGGCTTGGGTGAGAAGAACAAGACCTTATTGACAGGGTTCAATCCTGGTCAGGTCTGTTTCACATCAGCGTATTAAATACGCACAGCTTTAATACCCCTCCCTCCTTTCACTATGTCTTTAGCACTTTCACCTCTTTTTAAACATTTTTATTATTATTATTATTCGTGTTCCATAGGTTATGCTATAACGCAATGGCGAAAGAACTTACATTTTTTGTTTTCGTCCTAGGGAAATTCTAAAGTGTGTAAATTAGTTTATTTTTGTATTTTTATTTTTTTTGCAATTTATTTTGTGAACCTCTTCGTGCATTGAACACTTGCAGTTTTTTTTAAATTTTATTTTTAATTTATTGGGGGGGACCACATTGTTTCAACATTTTCCCCCGTGTGGTATGGCAGATCTAGTTTACCATGTATTTAACCCCTGGTGGGCATTTGGAACTTGCAAAGCAGCATGTTAGTAATTCCTGCAGCAGTAGAGTATGGTTAGAAATGTCATATTTACAGTCCTGGCTATAACACTGGTGCATCATGGATCACGTTCAGATTATTTACAATTAAAATAAAATAAAATAAACTTTTTGCCGTAGTAAAAAGACCATATATTACTGTACACACCTGTAAACATCTAGGGCCTTATTCTACATTGTCCGAAGTGGCTGTCCGGGGACATTTTCCAAACGTCCGCTTCGAACTACAATACAGTATATAGAATGTCAACATTTCGCAGTTTAAAAAAAAAAGATTTGTGCCATACCAATATTTTAACTAAGGGATATTAGAAAATAGCATCTTAGTCTGGTTATATTTCAATGTTCAAGTAGGTAAACACTCCTCCCAACCCCCCACAGGTGTTATAAGGCGGCACGTGGCTCAGCACTTTGAGTTAATACTGTGCTCAGACACGTTTTTGGAATAGGATTTCTATTGCACAGCATTGCTTAATGTCCTTTTACCCGGCAGTACATTTACTGGATCCCTGTGTTTCTAACGTTCCTCTATCTTTTCTCTTCCCAGGATGGCTCCTACTTGGCCGAGTTTCTCTTGGAAAAGGGCTACGAGGTAAGTGATTAAGAGTAAGAGCAGACTGATGAAATCACTTGGATGCAGCAGCCTGCAGAGCTTCCTCTGCTGCTGTCCTCTTTGGCGTGTTTTCCTTTCGAAGCCCAGATAACAAATCAAAGCGTTCAAAAAGAATGCGCAGCATGGCCTGTAATCACGCCAGCTTATTGTACTACTTATCGCAGAAGGTCCACTAGTAGATTCCCTCAGCTCCTCAGGGTAAAGCTGTTATGTACATTTCCCGCAAGGTCAGATAAGCAGCAACCTGTGCAGGCCAAAGCTGTAAAGAATTAGGGAATAATTTATGATGTAATGCAGTACATTAAAAAAAAAAAAAAAAAAACACCCAATGAAGTCACTTTAATTCGGAAATTGCACTAAGCAATAAAAACCTTGTTAATCCATTGCAGGCTCATGTTAAAAAATGAAACCTACGGGTTTCTTTTTACCAGTCACTCTGGGTTCTTTATTGAAGTTTAGAGTTAGCATGAGTATTGAATTGTTGCACTTCTCTGAAATATATTACTCCCATTTTTGAACAGTGTCAACCTTCTATGATTGGCACTTTGTAGGAAATGGCCAAATGCGCAGGGAAAATGGCTCATATCTTACACTCATCATCTTTAACATTAAAATAAATATCTTGGATGTCTTCTTGCTTCGATTATGCTGTCCAAGATATAATCTACAGGAAAGCAAGTCAAGTGTTGTTTTATCCTCACAATTGCTAATAAATTGAAGGGAAAAAACATTTGAGGAGGTTAATAATACGTGATGGTGTGGTTATGGTTATACCAAAGTAGCAGTGCACCTTACTACTGTAAGTGCAGTAGAACAAATCAAAGGTGTGATCAGGCTGATAATGATCCCATATGATGGGGACCTAGATTTTGGCTCAATAAATAAATGTGTCTGTGTATGTGTGTATACACACACAGCGGGTGTGTGTATGTATATATGTATATGTATATATGTGTGTATATATATGTGTGTGTGTGTGTGTGTGTGTGTGTGTGTGTACACACACACACACACACACACACACACACACACACACACACACACACACACACACACACACACACACACACACACACGTGTTACCCCTCATTATTCCCCTTAGACTGCTTATATTTATTTATCAAATGTTTTTACCAGGAAGTAATACATTGAGAGTTACCTCTCGTTTTCAAGTATGTCCTGGGCATAGAGTTATGATGACAAATAATACATGGTTATTACAAATACATTGTTATATACTGTAGGTGAACAGGGTATACATTATATACAAGACATTGCATGCACAGTTAAAGATAATATATATTATAGGTGTATGTAACAGTTACAGACCAGATTAAAATGTGAGAGTTTTAGTTTTGAAAAACTTAGACTGGTGATGGCGGTGAAAGTCTCCTGTAGATTTTTCCAGTTTTGGTTGCATGGTAAGAAAAGGAGGAGCGGCTGAGGCCTCTATGGTAAGGCGAGGGCCCAATTTCTACCCCCCAAAATGAATGATACTATTCAACTAGCTGAGCACATGGCAGAAAGTCGGACAATGGGACGTTGAATAACCAGAACGTATTTATAGAAGTCCTAGAAAAACACATGTGTGTATACTGTATATCTATCTGAATCTGAAGGATCATCCACACTTATATCATACAGTATACATCACATAAATCGCTGCACGGTTGCGTGTCTATATGTCTCCCAAGTCTCAATGACCTTGTGTTATAAACGGGCCATACTTATTGAAAGTATGTGTAACTTTGGGATGCCTGTGTCTTTGCACAACCTTCAGTATTCTTTTCTGTAATGAGGATCCCCTCTGAGGTTACTCACAACTTGGCGGCTTCTCGGCCTAACCCTCTGATGTCCTGTCCGTGACCTCCACTGTGAAGGTTTACATTTGCAGCCAATGGGAGGACAAAGGGAGGATAAAGGGAGGTTTAAGAGCGTGAAAACGGGGATGCTCTTGGCCCCATGAATGAAAGTGGACTTAATTGCATGGGAAGCTGTAGTGACTGGACAGGCCACAATTCTTCTTTTCGCCCTGGTTGTCCCCCACCCTATGTGTGCTGGAGTTACTGAACCTCAGCCATCCCCATCTGGCTTGGTAGTCCACTTCGGTTCCCTAATCCAGTCCAATGCCCCTGAAAGGTGCTTGAGATGTTCTTCCCATGTCTGACTAAAGACAGCTGTATCATCTAGATATGCCCTAGCATGGCTCTGTAGTCATTCCTGGAAGCGCCTGACCAGCAGTTGAAACGTGGGCAGAATTTTTTTGTTTATTCAAAACTGCATGACGGTGCATTCATTTAGGCCAAATGGGGTGATGCATGCCTATCGCTCCTGGACAACTTCGGACAGGGGGATCTGCCACGTACGTCTACCAGAGCCCCAAGAGCCGGTCAAACAGCTAATCCATCCTGGGAACAGGGCAGTTATCAGACAGTGTCACTATTCAGTTGCTGGTAGTCTCTACAAAACCTATGACATTTCTTTACTCCACCTGCACCATAATCTCCTTTACCTTTCTCCCTGCTCTCTAGCACTTCCACTGAGACCAGGTAGGCGAGTTGTCCCAGTGGCCACTGAGCCACTTGTGCATTTTATCAGGCTTGTTGAAGAACCACTCCCCATAGGCCTGCAGCTCTTTTCATTTGATCCCATTTGGTGGCTGTGAGCTGTTTTCCCGTAGCCATTTAATCTGCCATAGCCTCCCTTCCTTGAGATTTAGCAGTGCCTCCTAATCTTTTACCGGCAGGGGCAGACTGGCCAGGGGGACATAAGAGAAATTGCCCCGTGGCCGGTTGGAATTGAACATTTTGGGCCAGTGTCGCTGTCAGAAAGGAGGAAAGGAGAAAGAATATGAAAAAAAATATATATATATGCTCATTTGCATGTCATTTCCCAGAATCCCTTGCTGCAGTGGAAGAGCGGTGTGATAATGGTGAAAGACAGGGTTGCAGACCTGTCTAAGACATGCAAATGAATATACAGGAATATTTACAGTTGCTTTATGCTTTACTGTGGAGGGTTTTAGTCACTTTTTTTTACCCACCATAACCTTAATAAGTGTGGTGATTACCGACTCTTATCTCATTTGAGAAAATGTCAGCAGCCAACCTCACACTGATGATACCCATCAAGGTTGAAACAGGTCTGTGAGTGGGTTTACTGACTTTGCATCTCCCAAGCCCTTGCTTAAAAGCTGTGTCTAAAGCAGCATGCATTGGCTAAGGGTTGCTCATGTAATATGAGCATGAGATAAAAGGTGGCACTGTGTGCTGATTTGCATGTCATTTCCCAGAATCCCTTGCTGCAATGGAAGTGCTGTGTGATAATGGTGAAAGACAGGGTTGCAGACCTGTCTAAGACATGCAAAAGAATATACAGGAATATTTACAGTTGCTATATATATATATATATATATATATATATATATATATATATATACACACACACACACACACACACACACACACACACACACACACACACACACACACACACACACACACACACACACACACACACACACACACACACACACACGTGTTACCCCTCATTATTCCCCTTAGACTGCTTATATTTATTTATCAAATGTTTTTACCAGGAAGTAATACATTGAGAGTTACCTCTCGTTTTCAAGTATGTCCTGGGCATAGAGTTATGATGACAAATAATACATGGTTATTACAAATACATTGTTATATACTGTAGGTGAACAGGGTATACATTATATACAAGACATTGCATGCACAGTTAAAGATAATATATATTATAGGTGTATGTAACAGTTACAGACCAGATTAAAATGTGAGAGTTTTAGTTTTGAAAAACTTAGACTGGTGATGGCGGTGAAAGTCTCCTGTAGATTTTTCCAGTTTTGGTTGCATGGTAAGAAAAGGAGGAGCGGCTGAGGCCTCTATGGTAAGGCGAGGGCCCAATTTCTACCCCCCAAAATGAATGATACTATTCAACTAGCTGAGCACATGGCAGAAAGTCGGACAATGGGACGTTGAATAACCAGAACGTATTTATAGAAGTCCTAGAAAAACACATGTGTGTATACTGTATATCTATCTGAATCTGAAGGATCATCCACACTTATATCATACAGTATACATCACATAAATCGCTGCACGGTTGCGTGTCTATATGTCTCCCAAGTCTCAATGACCTTGTGTTATAAACGGGCCATACTTATTGAAAGTATGTGTAACTTTGGGATGCCTGTGTCTTTGCACAACCTTCAGTATTCTTTTCTGTAATGAGGATCCCCTCTGAGGTTACTCACAACTTGGCGGCTTCTCGGCCTAACCCTCTGATGTCCTGTCCGTGACCTCCACTAACCAGCTCCTGTGGAGTCTTTCACTCCCACTTGGCTCAGAATAAATTCAATGCCTTTAGAAATGTGTTTTTATTTCAGCTAAGGTTAATCAAACAACCTACCATATGTGTTAGATGACCATACATCCCAAGTTCTATTACCGTACCTTCTCTATGGCCTATTTCACCCATTGGAAATTCCTAGCAGTAGCACAAAACGAAGACATCTTTATTTCACACTTCTACATATCTGTCATTTTCCTCCTTTTGTCATTTCCCTTGTGTTTTTATTTTTTTGTATTCTGTGTTATCTTTCTATATCTGCCTTATTTTCTCTTTTGTAATGGGGTTGAAACCATTGCACCGTGTCCTGTGAATTGATGTGCTTGTCTAATTCGTTCCGTAAACTATTCTTGCTTTGACGACACGGAGTCAACAATTCATGAGTATTTAGAGTTTTACTTGTGTTGCCCTTTAACCTTTTACCTTTTGTCTGATGTTGGAAACAGATGAAAATTACATTTACCATTTGTTGTTAGTTATGTTTCACACAGAAGAGGAGGAAGAGGAAATGGCAATAAATATCAGAACAGACATGCATGTACACAGGGGCAAGTGTTGGGGACGGTCATAGAACGGTGTGACCCTCTCCCCTCCGAACTCGTTACCAGCTCTGGTAGAGTTTGCCAAAAATCTCTAAAAATACTAGCCGGAAATGTGTAATATATGGAGCAGATTAAATAAAGGCAAGGTAACATAAACCCTAGCATTTATTTATGCGATTGGCCCCACGTTGCTTGGTGTATAGGAGCTGTCGGTGGAGATGGAGGGAGCCTTGGAGCAGGGAAGCAGGAACATAGTTACAATAAGGAGCACCAAGGTGAGGCTCATAACAAGAATAAGTTGTCCCACAGAATGAGTCAGGTAGATGTACAAAACCTTCCCCATTCAGTCCACAACTCCATTCTGGCCAATCTGGGACACTGTGAAGGTTTACATTTGCAGCCAATGGGAGGACAAAGGGAGGATAAAGGGAGGTTTAAGAGCGTGAAAACGGGGATGCTCTTGGCCCCATGAATGAAAGTGGACTTAATTGCATGGGAAGCTGTAGTGACTGGACAGGCCACAATTCTTCTTTTCGCCCTGGTTGTCCCCCACCCTATGTGTGCTGGAGTTACTGAACCTCAGCCATCCCCATCTGGCTTGGTAGTCCACTTCGGTTCCCTAATCCAGTCCAATGCCCCTGAAAGGTGCTTGAGATGTTCTTCCCATGTCTGACTAAAGACAGCTGTATCATCTAGATATGCCCTAGCATGGCTCTGTAGTCATTCCTGGAAGCGCCTGACCAGCAGTTGAAACGTGGGCAGAATTTTTTTGTTTATTCAAAACTGCATGACGGTGCATTCATTTAGGCCAAATGGGGTGATGCATGCCTATCGCTCCTGGACAACTTCGGACAGGGGGATCTGCCACGTACGTCTACCAGAGCCCCAAGAGCCGGTCAAACAGCTAATCCATCCTGGGAACAGGGCAGTTATCAGACAGTGTCACTATTCAGTTGCTGGTAGTCTCTACAAAACCTATGACATTTCTTTACTCCACCTGCACCATAATCTCCTTTACCTTTCTCCCTGCTCTCTAGCACTTCCACTGAGACCAGGTAGGCGAGTTGTCCCAGTGGCCACTGAGCCACTTGTGCATTTTATCAGGCTTGTTGAAGAACCACTCCCCATAGGCCTGCAGCTCTTTTCATTTGATCCCATTTGGTGGCTGTGAGCTGTTTTCCCGTAGCCATTTAATCTGCCATAGCCTCCCTTCCTTGAGATTTAGCAGTGCCTCCTAATCTTTTACCGGCAGGGGCAGACTGGCCAGGGGGACATAAGAGAAATTGCCCCGTGGCCGGTTGGAATTGAACATTTTGGGCCAGTGTCGCTGTCAGAAAGGAGGAAAGGAGAAAGAATATGAAAAAAAATATATATATATGCTCATTTGCATGTCATTTCCCAGAATCCCTTGCTGCAGTGGAAGAGCGGTGTGATAATGGTGAAAGACAGGGTTGCAGACCTGTCTAAGACATGCAAATGAATATACAGGAATATTTACAGTTGCTTTATGCTTTACTGTGGAGGGTTTTAGTCACTTTTTTTTACCCACCATAACCTTAATAAGTGTGGTGATTACCGACTCTTATCTCATTTGAGAAAATGTCAGCAGCCAACCTCACACTGATGATACCCATCAAGGTTGAAACAGGTCTGTGAGTGGGTTTACTGACTTTGCATCTCCCAAGCCCTTGCTTAAAAGCTGTGTCTAAAGCAGCATGCATTGGCTAAGGGTTGCTCATGTAATATGAGCATGAGATAAAAGGTGGCACTGTGTGCTGATTTGCATGTCATTTCCCAGAATCCCTTGCTGCAATGGAAGTGCTGTGTGATAATGGTGAAAGACAGGGTTGCAGACCTGTCTAAGACATGCAAAAGAATATACAGGAATATTTACAGTTGCTATATATATATATATATATATATATATATATATATATATATATATATACACACACACACACACACACACACACACACACACACACACACACACACACACACACACACACACACACCAGGCCTGCACAACTCCAGCCCTCGAGGGACGCAAACAGGGCAGGTTTTCAGGATATCCCTACTTCAGCACAGCTGGCTCAATTAGTGGCTCAGTCATACTGAACCACTAATTGAGCCAGCTGTGCTGAAGTAGAGATATCTGAAAACCTGGCCTGTTTGCGGCCCTCAAGGACTGGAGTTGTGCAGGCCTGATATACACACACATACACACCTCAACCCCGTTACAACGCGAATCCGCTTATAACGCGGTCTGAGCATGGCTCCCAATTTGAAAGCCTCCATTTTGTCATTGGTGGCTGATTGAAGTGCTGGCTGCGTTTCCCATTGCCCCCCCCCCCCCACCCCCAGCGTGACTGGACTCCCGGCCCGCGCGACTATCAGCTGGGCGGTGCAGCTGTAGAAGTGCTGCTGACTGTATCTCCAATTCCCCTCCCCCCTCCAGCACGACCATCAGCATATATACATGTGTGTATATATATATGTATATATATATATACATATGTATGTATATACACATATATATGTATATACACATATACTAGATTAGCCATCACTTGAGTCTACAGTAGGTGCAAAGTTCATTTCTCCTGTCTTGGGACTTTGTCCGGCCAAAGCCACCGGGCCCTGGACACATGTCCCTTCTGTCACCCCCTGTCGGTGGCCCTGAATACATGCATAGTATGTGTGGAGCATGGGACATTTGTGATGGGGAAATAAATAGTGTTTGTTCACGCTACCGTGCATATGGTGTGTGTACCTGGTCTGTGCTTATGTGGTGTGTGTTGTGTGTGTACATATGTATTGTGTGCATATTTATGTACTTATCCCCCGGGCTAAAATTTGCCAGCCAGACCCTGCCTACGATGGGATGCAGACTGCAATCTTTGACACCCCACGCTGTGATAGGCTTATATCATATTGATAGGGAAGGTTCTCTGCTTCCAGTGTGAACGATCCATTGAGATCACTTGGTTCTTAAATTGTGTGCCTCAAGACCAGTGTAGTGTCTGGCCAAAGCAGCACAGAGCTAGATCTTGTTTGTGGGCATCAGGACAAGCACCTTCTGACTCTCGTGGAACCTCCTTTCTCGGGCACAGCAAGCATACAAATTCAGATTGAAAGAGGAAGAACTGGTGGGCTACTGCAGCACCTCTCTATAAGCGAAGAGTAGGTGATGCAGGTGTCCCTTCCAGTCTCTCTTCTCTACCTCCATGAACGCCTGCAGCATCCACTTCAGGGCCCCATTAAACTTCTCACACAGTCTGATTCAGAGCTACCTTGTTCTATTCTGAGGCTAGAGACTCTGGACCAGTTCGGATAGGAACTGTTCCCCCTCTATGCCTAGGTTCTCCTATTACCAGAATGGACCTTAGAGGTGTGCGAAGTTGAACGCCCTGCCTGCTCGTTTGCTGACATGTTTCACAGGTGTCGCAATACCGGGCTAGCTCTTCGGATAAAACACTCCAGTTTGACCACACCGCTCACCAATTTGGGTTATATCAATAAATTCAACTGGTGCATGTAGGGAAGGCACATAACATGAGTCAAAACAAAGAAGGTGATGAAAGAATCACCAGATAAGAAAGAGTGCAGTAAATAGGGACTATCATACAATAGAATTGGACTGCATTGTTCAAAAGATACAATTATCTAATCGTGAATAGGTACAGACAACTAGTAGTATCATCTCCCACAACTGTGGGTGAACAGGTACTAATGAAAGCCAGGTAATTGGCCAAAAATAATAAAACTGTACTGTATATGAACATCGACAAAAGAACAGTGAAAATATTTACAGTGCTAGGGGTTAAAACATCCCCAATTAAAACATGGGTGTGTGCTAGTCATATATTACTAATTATCTTAGGTATCAATAACCTATACTGTAGCAAACCCAAGATAGTCTACGTCTGTGATCGCACGAGGTAGGAACTAATAAACATCACCTTTTTTGTTTTAATGGTGTCCATATACGTATAAAAGTCCCATCAATATCCTCAGTAGTTGTATGGAGTTGTATATATTTAGATCATGTTCAATCCAGTTCGGACATACAAGTATGTGTATATCAAATCAGCATTGAGTGCTAGATACCATCAACACACACCCAAGCTAAGTATAGGATTAAAACAACATCAGCATGTAATTCCGTTTTGTATAGAGTGAAGAGTAGCCTTTCATACTCCGTTATCCCATAGCTGAATACACACGGACGTTTCACTCAAAATATACTTCAGATGGTAAACATAAAAAAACGCCATACAACCAGTAGTAGACAGACGATCAGCCCTACTTCCTCCAAGACGTCAAAGTATTGACGTCACGGCCCGATGTACGTTTCGCGAGGCGGGTACACGCTTATTCAAGGAGAGGAACTCTTCGAATACCCTGGCCAGTAAGACTTCTGGGTCAGACAGCTCATTCTGCTCACTTTATGATGCCCTGCCAACCTCTTAGCTCAAGGTATGCTCTGGAGACCACCAGCTGACAGATCTTTGTCAGATGACAGATTGGTCTGCATCTCTAGGATCCATCTCCCTGTAGAACAGCTCTTGCCTTAATTTGATTTGATTCTGCCTAGGCTTGGATTGATCGTGTCCCCGAGTCCCTCAGTCCTTCTATGGGGTTGGTGCCAGCCATTTCTAGTTGGACACAGTCCCACCAATTGTCTCTGGCCACGAGGCCCGTCACTGGACTCTGTTTTACCGGCTCCTCTTGGTTCACTGGAATAGGAACAGACCCCTTTATCTGTTGTACAGGACAGTTGGCCTTAATGAAAACTTCACGGGTTTGCTGTGAGGTGCAGAGGGCTCTGGGTTGTGGCGGTTATTGGGGCAGATGACCTGGGCAGGGTGGTTCAGCTTGTGCCTATGCATGTAATTGCTGTGCAAAACAGGGTCCCCCTCACTTCAAACGGATGGCCATGAAGTCATCCAAGAACTGAACAGTCTTCTCTGAGGCTGTTTGGCTTCTGATCCAACACCTACTCCTGCATTTTGGTCAAACAGTACTACATAATCTCCAATGTCATCAGTTACTCTATTTCCTCGACTGTCCATTTTATATTGCTTTTGATAGTGGACCAGCTGGGCTGTGAATGCAGCACGAGTCATTGGGACCATGCTGCAAGCTCCTGAACTGGAGGCAGTAGTTCTCCATAGTGTTGGTTTATCTATTCAGCAGGACCTCATAGTTTATACGGTCATTGTATGGCACCACCTGGTAGGGTTCTGATGTCTTGCAGGGAAGCCTAGAATTTGGTCCAGTATTCCTGCGGCATCCGATCGAGGTGGGAGATCTGGTCAAAGGACCTATAGTAAACATCAATGTCCTCCTTAGCCATATAAGACTTGGGGAGGCTATTGTATTCCAGGCATGACAATTGACTGGAAGCAGAATCCTGTGTGACTGGAACTCGCTGAGATAGCCCAGGCAAGTACTTTCCAGATCCGCCCTTCTCTGCTGCTAGTCCTGCTGATTGGTCTCCCACTTTTGGGCAATCTCTTGCTGGACTGTCTGCCGGACTTTCCACTGCATCTCTGCACTGATCCCAGCAGGACCTGCCAGATCCATACCCTCTGATCGAAACACAAGGAGGCGGCAGAGGACCACTGACTTACCTCAGCATCTAGATCTTGCCATTCCACTGTTTCTTGTGGGGTGCTGCTGCAGACTAGGTTCCATCTGGGGTATCCACATCTCAGCCCTGTAGCTCATTAATGAGCTCAGTTATAGTCCGCCTCCCAAGCTGCACATATCTAGCCATTCAAATAACGACTAGCTCTCTTTTTAATTGTATACTGTACTGACTAGCCATTTCCCCTGTTTCCACTACGTATTTCTACCAAATAACAAAATATAAGGGTAGGGGGATCTGGTAATGCATGGATTATGGTACTGTGCTTCCTTAGCCACAGATCTGAGATAACCCTGCTTGCAAGCTGGTAACTCTAGATTATTCCAGTACTACCACCAGTTTAAAAATCCTTTAATTGAACGGTATGTACTCTCCTAAATTGTTACCAGCCTGTGTAGCGCTAGAAACTATAAAAATCCTAAGCCATAAAGATGGTAACCCTCTCCAGCTCCCTCAGGACTGCTGATTGGACTACCCAAGAGCCGAGCTCTTACCCACTGCAATTTCCACACCCATTACTGGGATGGACCAAACCAACCTCAATAGCTGGTGGGCCCTGTAGACTAGGGAGCTTGTGACATCACTGAGGCAACACAGCTCCTAGAACACACAACAAAACCCCAAAACCTTACAAAATTAAATCAATTTGGTGGGTTGCTGCGTACTGAGCATTACAATAGCTGAGGTAGGAATTAGCAAGGGATGGGAGCTATTAAAAGAAAGATTTAATTGAAAAAGGTATCATACTAAACATACATAACGGATTGAGCAGATAAAAGGTGAAGGTAGCATAAACCCTGGCGCTAACAGAGCAATTGGCCGCACAGAGTATGGTGTCGCTGGTTAGGGGAGCTAGACCAATGGAGAAAAAGGCAGTCTTGGAGCAGGGAAGCATACATAACTGCTGTAGAAAACTCCAAGTTGATGCTCACAATAAGAACAAATAGTCCTACAAAACGATTATGCTGCAGAGATACAAAAGCCTCCACATATCTTATCTGCCATTCCCAATCCCAAGTGTGTGCATTTTGAAAGGACCAAAAAGGAGAAGAGTGTTTTAAACTTTGTGCCAATCAGCGTGGAAGTTAGTTCCGGCTCCACTCTGTTCCGCTCACAAGTCCATTCTGGCCTATGGAACTTGTTGGACTGGTTCAAACTTGCATTCAATGGAAAGTCTACATTTTGTGTGGGCCTCCGAAAAAAGGGAAGCTTTAGAGCAGTTAAGCCGGGGCACACTAAGCCCCCTGTTCAGAGGATGTAAATCTGCAAGAAATGAGGGATGAGCCGGGCGACTGCTGATGCAGCGGTGCTAGCCCCAGATAAAAGCAGTGCCCGCAATCAACAAAGGAAACAAAGCAGAGGTGCCCCTTCTATTATTAAATGTTATTTAAAAGAATAGTCTAAATAGCTTTGTCCTTCAGTTTTTAAGGATGGTAGCCTGTGGAAATAATGTACTTCATCACTTTCTTTAAGACACTTCAGCCATTTTCTTAGTCATAATCCATTATTCAGAGCACAGTAGAGTTACAAGTAACAAAGCTGGTGCTGAAATGTATAGTAGATTTAAGCATTTAAGTTTTTATGATATTTATTCTGGATTTAGAAATTCAGCCTTGGAGAAACCTGTATTTCAATATGGTGTTGTAAATTGGCTCCATACAGTATGCAGTAACATTAATGAATATCATCACAGCTACTCCTTGTTCTAGTCTGTTGTAAATGTATCATTGGAATATTTCATCATTAAGCCCTTATAATGAGTTTGACTATTAAATGCTCTAAGCACACCAAGTAAAATGCCAAATTATTATCTTTCAAAGTTATGTTGAAGTTATGGTTTAACTTTTTTTTTATAGGTTATCAAGTATATTAATGTTCCTTTTAATTAAGTCTCCCTTTTATTTATCAGAGTTTAATATTAATGCTACACTTTCTAGTCAAGTACACTTACCTGCGGTGATATATGCTGGTTTCAGCTGCAAAACTGGGATACAAAACAGCACCAGGTTTATCAAAGAGAAAAAAAACTCCATTGGTTTCAATTGGGATATTTTATGTGATAGTTCTGTTGCTATTATTTGTTCCATTTTTTTTTGCCCCGGTTTGGAAACCTGGTAGACTTTGGTACTGTGCAGAACCAAGTACCATGTTAGTCAGTAGTCCGCAATTAGGGCATGGGAGAGTGCAGGGATCTCAAACGTAAAATGTTGTTACTACACATTGGTCAGTAATAATGAAAAGGGGATTGAAACCTCAAAATTCTGAGATAGGAGCAAGTAAATCTAGATATGGACATATTACATATTACACCCGCAAAGTGATATTGGAACGGCGCGTACACAAAGGTAGCAGCGTTGCACAGCCTTTGTCGGACAAAGAGACTGGCGGTGCAATGCTGCAGGACCGCAAAACCCATATCGGAGCATACTGGAAATTATGCGAGCGACCGGAAGTGATGCGAAAATCGGAAGCACCGCACCCGGAAGAGCGGAGCCGACTTTGTGGGGAAACTACGGACAGGCCTAGTTCCATGGATGTCAAACAACTAGAACTCACAAGCAGGCCACCAGCGTGACTACCAGTCCCTCTTACTTGGATTGCAAGTGCATTTAAACAATGTACAGAATGTGAGTACATTGTGTAGATCTACTTTTGAATTTGATATTGATCTGCACATGATCATTTTCATCTATTTATCCTGAGTTATACCCACACCCAAGTAAACAGCCATATAAGAAATAAACCTACTTCTTGTAAGTAGGATACATTTAGGAGGCAAGAATATTTTGATGCCACATACTGTGTACACACAGTTGTGCACTATATTATTTTTT